>NC_057813.1:53724390-53943132 GCF_018294505.1 Triticum aestivum
TTCTGGCCTGTCCTATGCTTGCTTCCATCTGGGCATCATGTTTAAATTTCTGAAACTTGAACTGAGGAATTTTGGAAGCCTCAAACCTTAAATAAAAGAAGGGCAGAAACCCAAAGAAATCTCATTCATTGCTCCAAAATGTTCTTCTTAAATGTTTGATAATTTTTGGTAAGGGTTCTGGTCCCAACCAACATATTGAACATTTTTAAGGAATTATTTTTGGGACTTTGGATTTAATTCATTAGCTATTTGAATTTGAGTTATATTCATATAATTAGAATATAATTTCAAATACCCCTGAAATATTTTATAAGCTTTTGGAAAAGTCCATCTAGCAATATAAAATATTCAGAGGAGTTTTTGGCATTGTTTGAATTATTTTAAATTGAAAACAGTGGCAAAATAAATTAAATAAAACAAAACAGAAGAAAAAAATAAAACAGAGCAGAAAGCCACCTGGGCCACTTACCTGGCCCAGCTCCATCTGGCCGGCCCAGCCCACCTCCTCCCCCTTGTCCTCTTCCTCCTCTGCCAGGAGGACGAACAGAGGCGAGGCGTGGCGCGCGCCCGAGAGGCCTCGGCCACCTCCTGCTTCCCGGCCACCTCCTGCTTCCCCCGGCCTCCCTAGCAACGCCACGACGAGGCCTCGTGTCCCCTCGCTCCTCTTCCTCCCCCGCTGCATCCCCTCTCTCCTCTGTTCCCTCTCTCTCGCCCGGACCGAACGGAGCCGCCGCCACCGACGAGCTCCCTCGCGGCCACCGCCACCCCCCTCTCCTCCCCGACGTGCTCCTGAGCTCCGCAGTGCCTCCCTCGACCTCCCCGTCGGCTCACGCGATCGGAGAAGCCCCGAAGCACCGTCCCGACGCTTTTCCCCTCCTCGGCCACCGAGGACCGCCGCTGTCGATTCGCCGCCTCCGACGCCACCCCGAGCTCCCCGAGGCCACCGTCGCAACCCCTGTGAGCTCCTCTTCCATTTCCCCTCCTCCCCGCGCTCGTTCCCGCACGCTAGCCGCCCGTCTCACCGGGGCCGTGAGCTCCTCGTCGCCGGCGATGACGCGGAGAGGGCCGGAGCCACCGGAGCTAGCTACCGAGCACGGCAACGTGCTCCACACCTCACCAGGAACCTAACACACACACTAGCTTCCCCTCCCATGCCCCCTAACGCCAACCCCGACCTCGCCCGAACTCCGGCCGCCGCCACAACCTCGCCTCCGGCGAACTCCGTCCACCCCCGCACCTCCCGTTGGTTCCCCTAGATGCGCGCGGGCACGGGCTATCCTCTGGTGCCCCTGGCGCGTCGATCCGTCGTCTCTGGCGCAACTCCGGCGAGCCACCGCCGCTCTGATCATCGCCGTCGTCCAACCGCCGGCGCATCTGACGTGAACCGTCATTAGCAGCTAATTCCCCCCCCCATTAACACACTAACAGACACTGACAGCGGGCCCCGTAGCGGGTCAAAGCCCGAGTCAACGCGGGATTAGCCCCTGTGTCGCTGACGTGTGGACCCCGCATGTCAGATTGGACCTGGACCTGGTCGTTGACTCGCTGACGTCATGCTGGCGTCAGGCTGACGCAATTAAATCATTTTCTGGATTTAATTTAATTCTGAAAATTCAGAAAATGCCCTAAACTTCAATAAATCATAGAAAATTAACCGTAACTCCAAATTAAATAATTTATATATGAAAAATTATCAGAAAAATTCAAGGAATCCATCTGTACCATTTTCATGCATGTTAGAACCACTTCTAGCTGCTGTTTAGCACAAATCATATAAAGGGCATTTAATTAATCACATATGGAGTTTGAATTCGAATATTATATTCAAACCAACTTCATTTAATCTGTTGCTAGTTGCATTAGCTCAAAACACATTCATATTGCCATGTCATGAGCATGCATCATATTGTGCATTGCATTGATTGTGTTCCTTTCTGTGTTACCGGTATTTGTCCCCTCTCGATAGACGCGATGCCGATGATGTGATCGTTGACACTAATGAAGACTCAATGTTATCTTCAGAAGTGCCAGGCAAGCAAAACCCCCTTGTTCATACCGATACAATCCCACTCTCTCGCTCCTGCTCTCTTTTACTGCATTAGGATAACAACGATTCATCTGTTACCTGCTGCGGTAGCTGAACCCCTTTATCCTTTGCATGACCTGTCATTGCCACAGTAAATAGATGAAACCCACTAGCATGAGTAGGAGTTGTTTGAGCCCTGTTGTGCCTACTCATTCTTGCTTGTTTGTCATGCCTGCTACTGCTTAGAGTTGAGTCAGGTCTGATTCATCGGGGATGAATCAGAGGCGTGTGAACCTGTCCTACTGTGTGTGAGCTAAGTGTGTGAACACGATTGGTAAAGGTAGCGGTGAGAGGCCATGTAGGAGTACATGGTGGGTTGTCTCATTGCAGCCGTCCTCAGGAACTGAGTTCTGTGTTTGTGATCCATGATTCAGCTACTACCATGCATTGGGCCCGAAACCAATGGACCCTCTCGGCTTCTTAATCACCCTTGTCCTCTGTCCAGGAGTTGCAAGTAGTTTCTGGTGTTTGTAGTATGCTGGAGGCCGTGCGCAGCGCTGACCGTAGGGGTGGGCTGTGATGCGGTAGGCACGTGGCCGGGTAAACCGGGCGCCTGTTTGGTGTCACGGAACCCTGTTCACATCGTTTGGGGCTGTGAGCGAAACTCCGGCCGGATCTCCTCATGGATGGAACCCGAATAGGCGATAAACCTGGACTAGAGACTTGAGTGTTTAGGTAGGCCGTGGCCGACACCCACGTTGGGCTTCCGCTTGAAGGTTGCCGAGTACATGTCGTGTAAACGGCGGTAAGTGGTGAGAGCGTGTGTGGAGAAGTACACCCCTGCAGGGTTAACATCATCTATTCGAATAGCCGTGTCCGCGGAAAAGGGACTTCTGGGTTGCTTATATCAGTTCATAGACAAGTGAAAGTGGATACTCTAAAATACGCAAGATAAGCGTGAGTACTATGGACGGCGTTCTCGTAGGGAGACGAGAGCGGATCCATAGTGGTGTATTGATATGGTGAATATGTGGACTCGTGTGCACCACCTCAAAAGAGTTACATTGCAGTCGTAGTTCAGGATAGCCACCGAGTCAAAGCTGGCTTGCTGCAGTTAAACCCCACCATCCCCTTTGTTGATAATGATGCATATGTAGTTAGTTCTGATGTAAGTCTTGCTGGGTACATTTGTACTCACGTTTGCCTATTTTATGTTTTTGCAGAGAGACTTCAGTCTCACTAGTAGTTCCACGTGGACTTCGACGTTTAGCTTGTTACCTCAGCTACGATCTTGTGCCCCGGCAGGATCTGGTAGATAGTTAGGCTTCTCAGCCTTTTCCAGTTATAGATGTCTGTACCCAGACATGATAGCTTCCGCTTGTGCTTTGACTTGTATGCTCTGATTGTTGGGTCATAAGACCCATGTTTGTAATATCTCGCTCCTCAGAGCCTATTGAATAAATTACTTGAGTCGTAGAGTCATGTTGTGATGCCATGTTGTATTTGCACATATCGAGCATATTGTGTGTATGTTATTGAAATGCTTGGTATGTGTGGGATCTGACCATCTAGTTGTTTATCTTTAGTAGCCTCTCTTACGGGGAAATGTCTCCTAGTGTTTCCACCGAGCCATGGTAGCTTGCTACTGCTCCGGAACACTTAGGCTGGCCGGCATGTGTCCTTCTTCGTTCCTGTGTCTGTCCCTTCGGGGAAATGTCACGCAATGAATACCGGAGTCCTGTTAGCCCGCTACAGCCCGGTTCACCGGAGTCCTGCTAGCCCAGTGCTACAGCCTGGATTCACTCGCTGATGACCGACACGTTCGATGCTGGGTCATGGATGCCTGTCCCTGTAAGTCTGTGCCACTTTGGGTTTACGACTAGCCATGTCAGCCCGGGCTCCTTATCATATGGATGCTAGCGACACTGTCATATACGTGTGCCAAAAGGCGCAAACGGTCCCAGGCAAAGGTAAGGCGACACCCGTGGGAATACCGTGCGTGAGGCCGCAAAGTGATATGAGGTGTTACATGCTAGATCGATGTGGCATTGAGTCGGGGTCCTGACAGCGTTGGTATCAGAGCTTGACTGCCTGTAGGATTACCAAGCCAAACTGGTCGAAGTTGAGTCTAGAAATTCTTTAGTTATATAAGGGAATTGATTGTGGGATGGAACGTAAGGCTCTTTTTACTCCTTATACCTCATGCCCATCTGATCTGAGTCAACCTCTTCTCTTCTACGGGGATTAAGAACTAGGCTATTTCTTCTTTCTATTAGGATCACGTGTTACTAATCAGTGGACTTATAAGATTGTTGGACTTAAGCCTCGTTTCAGTTCCTAGTACTTCCGTATGTTAATTGTTGATCTCGAAACCTTGATATTGTGCTTCTGAGTGGTTATGCCACCATTTTTGTGAATGTCTCAAGTCTTTTCTGAGCATTTACAGCCGTTATGCTGTCCGAGTCATTCCAGGTTTCTAAATAGTCTGATGCATCTACAAAATCCTTTCCCTCGGGTTTCGATGTTCCTTTGTGCCAGCTCAATCACACTAATTGTTGAGTTGAGGTATTCTATTGCCTTGACATTATGTTGGAGTTACTATTATGACCCTAGGTGTCTTAGGGGATCATCTAGTAATTTAGCCATGATTTGTGTTCCCAGTGTGATGATTCTGGCCTTTATTCTCAAAAGCATCCTGTGATGCCATTTAGTTAGTAGGTATTCTACTCCTTGGGCTTGAACCCGAGATTCACTCTACTTACTTCATGTTGATAGTGTTTTCTAGTTCCTTCAGGATATTAGAAACTTTGCGATAGTCCTCGAGGTCCGTGGTATTTTCTTCTTCCAAATACTATGAACCGCTTATGGCAGATGTTTATTGGATCAAAAGATCACAATTAGAGTACTCTTGAGGAGTTCTCCATTCATAAATCGTGACTCTGCCAGTTCTACCTTTCTGCATGGGTTATCCGGAAGAAATATGTTGAACTTGGTTCGACATACTAATCTATGCATCCACAACTCAGAAAAATATATGTTCCTTTGAGTTGTCCCTCTTTAGTTGTCTTCTGGCCCTCGTCTATCAATTGATAGTCAAGATTATGTGTGCATTCGTGTTATCGATGCCTATTACTCTTGTGGTCCGTCAAGCCATTCTATCGCGGAATGACTAGGAGAAACAAACTCCAGTACCTCTTCCATATCCAGGATTGGGTCAAAGAAGTTGTGCTCCGCAGATCAAATTGCTAATCCAGCTTTTGCTCTGTTCTACCTTGGAGTATTACCCCCTTTATGTCAGGATTTTCATGAGGACTGCACCGGCTCTTGTGAATTCTTGATGTAGTGATACTTCTCGCCATCATTATTCATCCCTCGGTTCCGTGTGGTTGCAACCGGAATGCCGACAAGTGAAGCGTGATGTGTGAAATCAATACTCCTAGCAACCTTGTTGCTTGGTAGTTAAATGGACAATATTCTCATTCTTAGCATGTTGGTTTTTGAATCATCCTTCTAAGACTTATCGTGCTACCTAGTTCTTATTTCGGTGCACCCTTCGATTGATGAGTTAGGATCTTGTCAAGTCCTCACTCATTTGATCATATCGTCTTGCCCTCAAAAGCGAGATTGTTCTCGAGCTTAGTAACATATCGGTGGTTCGTGATTTTCCGAATATCTTCTCGGAAGTATTACCAGGTTGTTCCCTGACTGTTATGTTGAGCTCGTGATCACGTTGGTTTCTTATGAACCACCTTCTCTCCAAGAATCGGTGTTAGATATCCCTGAGCTAGTTGGTTAAGCTAGACAACAACTTGGAGAGTTGGAAGATAAAAGCCTGCCTGACTTAGTTCGTTCCAAAGGGATATTCTTGTGTAGTGTGTGTTGAAGAAAGATGATATCTTCATCGATTGGTCCTTGTGATCAGTTGCTGGACCTATTGTCTTATCAACCCTTGATTGAGTATGGGCTATCGTCAAATCAAATCAGAACCAACGATATTCGTAATGTTGTCTTACTCGTGGTTGATCCCTCGAGCATACACCATTATATCTTTGGTCTGACCAATGCTATCACCGTGTTCACTTAACTATGGAATTCCTTTTAAAAGGAAACCTAGATGAATTGTTGTTGAGCCCATTGACAACATCCTTATCTCCTCCATAATTTTGTTGAACATTAAGCTAGTGTTGGAAACTTTTGAAAGAATTTGTTCATGCTAGCTCATGAAGCATATGTTTGGATGAAGGTAGTGACTTCCTTTAATTCATGTGCATCTGATGCAAGTTGCCGCCGTGGATTCGAGAAAGTCAATGTTGTTTTCTTTGGAATCATTCCAAATCAGTCATGCACACGTGCGAAGAATTCTGTGGTTTGAAGACTTGCAACCTTCAATCTATATGTGTCCCTAGCACACCAAGCCACTGATTGAATTGTTCAAGGAGAAGAAGTTCCTTCTTAAGAGTATACCTTATGCAAGGACTTCGATATCCTCGCTGATGGTTCCCCTCCTGAACTCGGTAGTGTTTTATTATAAGACTACTTTGTGGTCATGCTTGTCTGGGACAACGTGTTCACATGTTTGTAGCAGAACCAGCTCATGTTTTGGAGCTTACTATCGTAGTTCATTTCCCGAGAATCTCGCAACGTCATCTCGTCGATTTGTGTTGCAAACTTTCATTTTTCTTCCTAGACTCGATGAGCCTGGAATATTCCGACACCAACCAGATCTGAATCTCAGGCAGATATGATGGTTGGAACATTTCCCCAAGAACTGTAATATTGGTCTCTCAATAACCGGTAAGGTGGATGTCGTGGCCAACACACCCATCCGGTAGACCTATTATTATAGTATCTTATTTGATGAAATTGGCCACCTCCCCATAAGGATTTCGTAGGATTTACCTCCCTAGTTGTTCCTTATGGATTCTTGTGCTCCCGAAGTCCGACCTTTACTTGATGTTCTAGATACCAGACCATTTCTATGAATGGGTTACACTAGCACATCAAGGAGAACATTAGAAGCGGAGTGCTAAATGTCTCCCGGTCGATCATCCAGATTTTATTTCCTTGGCCCCGCCAAGGGTGAAATCTGAGAAGGTGTTATCTTCCTTTGCATCTGCATCGTCCATCATCATTCATCATGGTAGCAAGTTGTGTTGCCAGGATCCTTGACACGGATGTTGGTAAAACCTTGATGATTGTGGAAATGCTCAAGTTCTTGAGAGCACGCATAAGCGCTACGTGTTACCATCGGCTCTAACTGGGATTCCTCTCAGTTTCCTCGGCAATGCTATGACCTTTTCAACCAGTGAATTAACTCTCTAGTGTTGGGTTCTCCCCAGTTACTAGAATCATTCCCGGCATTTGCATTTTGTTCCCAGCTTGCACCGCCATTGTGCCATTCTACCATGGGTCTCTTCCATTTTCGGTGATAAGCAAAATCATCCATTGCGTTGTCCTCAACAAGGTAATCCACATCATCCAAGTCCGAGTATGCCATTCTACCGACCCCCGCCAATCGATTGCTGTGATTTGCCTTAGGCTGATATAGAGAGTCTCAATGATCTCTATATCAAAGGTAATTCTTTTTGCCATTTAAGGAAATAATCTACGAATCACCCTCCTCCAAGATGTTTCGTCGTGGTATCATGGCAACTCAACTCCTCGCTACGTTGACAATCGTTTACCACCTTCTTAGGTGTGGAATTGTTGTCTACCTAGTGAACCTTCGTCATCCGTTTCTTTCCACCCCTCTTGATGTGTATCTCGTGTCTCAACCCGAGAGATGGTTCTATGTCTCATTCCGTGAGTTAATTCTGAGTTGTTCGATCTTCGAGGAGATCGACCCTTCTAGAGTCTCCTTCTCTCCAGGTCATGTTGGCAGGATTTCTCAGAGCAAGACTTCAAGACAATAATGGTGAATGAATCAACGTTCAATTGAAGTGCACCCTGGATCGTGAAGATTATACTAGTTGCGTTTACCCTTCACCTTACCCTACGCTTGAATCTCGAGACGAGATTCTTGTTTAGTGGGGGTGAGCTGTCACATCCCTAGTTCTGGCCTGTCCTATGCTTGCTTCCATCTGGGCATCATGTTTAAATTTCTGAAACTTGAACTGAGGAATTTTGGAAGCCTCAAACCTTAAATAAAAGAAGGGCAGAAACCCAAAGAAATCTCATTCATTGCTCCAAAATGTTCTTCTTAAATGTTTGATAATTTTTGGTAAGGGTTCTGGTCCCAACCAAAATATTGAACATTTTTAAGGAATTATTTTTGGGACTTTGGATTTAATTCATTAGCTATTTGAATTTGAGTTATATTCATATAATTAGAATATAATTTCAAATACCCCTGAAATATTTTATAAGCTTTTGGAAAAGTCCATCTAGCAATATAAAATATTCAGAGGAGTTTTTGGCATTGTTTGAATTATTTTAAATTCAAAACAGTGGCAAAATAAATTAAATAAAACAAAACAGAAGAAAAAAATAAAACAGAGCAGAAAGCCACCTGGGCCACTTACCTGGCGCCACTTACCTGGCCCAGCTCCATCTGGCCGGCCCAGCCCACCTCCTCCCCCTTGTCCTCTTCCTCCTCTGCCAGGAGGACGAACAGAGGCGAGGCGTGGCGCGTGCCCGAGAGGCCTCGGCCACCTCCTGCTTCCCCCGGCCTCCCTAGCAACGCCACGACGAGGCCTCGTGTCCCCTCGCTCCTCTTCCTCCCCCGCTGCATCCCCTCTCTCCTCTGTTCCCTCTCTCTCGCCCGGACCGAACGGAGCCGCCGCCACCGACGAGCTCCCTCGCGGCCACCGCCACCCCCCTCTCCTCCCCGACGCGCTCCTGAGCTCCGCAGTGCCTCCCTCGACCTCCCCGTCGGCTCACGCGACCGGAGAAGCCCCGAAGCGCCGTCCCGACGCTTTTCCCCTCCTCGGCCACCGAGGACCGCCGCTGTCGATTCGCCGCCTCCGACGCCACCCCGAGCTCCCCGAGGCCACCATCGCAACCCCTGTGAGCTCCTCTTCCATTTCCCCTCCTCCCCGCGCTCATTCCCGCACGCTAGCCGCCCGTCTCATCGGGGCCGTGAGCTCCTCGCCGCCGGCGATGACGCGGACAAGGCCGGAGCCACCGGAGCTAGCTACCAAGCACGGAAACGTGCTCCACACCTCACCAGGAACCTAACACACACACTAGCTTCCCCTCCCATGCCCCCTAACGCCAACCTCGACCTCGCCCGAACTCCGGCCGCCGCCACAACCTTGCATCCGGCGAACTCTGTCCACCCCCGCACCTCCCGTTGGTTCCCCTAGATGCGCGCGGGCACGGGCTATCCTCTGGTGCCCCTGGCGCGTCGATCCGTCGTCTCTGGCGCAACTCCGGCGAGCCACCGCCGCTCTGATCGTCGCCGTCGTCCAACCGCCGGCGCATCTGACGTGAACCGTCATTAGCAGCTAATTCCCCCCCCCATTAACACACTAACAGACACTGACAGCGGGCCCCGTAGCGGGTCAAAGCCCGAGTCAACGCGGGATTAGCCCCTGTGTCGCTGACGTGTGGACCCCGCATGTCAGATTTGACCTCGACCTGGTCGTTGACTCGCTGACGTCATGCTGGCGTCAGGCTGATGCAATTAAATCATTTTCTGGATTTAATTTAATTCTGAAAATTCAGAAAATGCCCTAAACTTCAATAAATCATAGAAAATTAACCGTAACTCCAAATTAAATAATTTATATATGAAAAATTATCAGAAAAATTCAAGGAATCCATCTGTACCATTTTCATGCATGTTAGAACAACTTATAGCTGCTGTTTAGCTTAAATCATATAAAGGGCATTTAATTAATCACATATGGAGTTTGAATTTGAATATTATATTCAAACCAACTTCATTTAATCTGTTGCTAGTTGCATTAGCTCAAAACACATTCATATTGCCATGTCATGAGCATGCATCATATTGTGCATTGCATTGATTGTGTTCCTTTCTGTGTTACCGGTATTTGTCCCCTCTCGATAGACGCGATGCCGATGATGTGATCGTTGACACTAATGAAGACTCAATGTTATCTTCAGAAGTGCCAGGCAAGCAAAACCCCCTTGTTCATTCCGATACAATCCCACTCTCTCGCTCCTGCTCTCTTTTACTGCATTAGGACAACAACGATTCATCTGTTACCTGTTGCGGTAGCTGAACCCCTTTATCCTTTGCATGACCTGTCATTGCCACAGTAAATAGATGAAACCCACTAGCATGAGTAGGAGTTGTTTGAGCCCTGTTGTGCCTACTCATTCTTGCTTGTTTGTCATGCCTGCTACTGCTTAGAGTTGAGTCAGGTCTGATTCATCGGGGATGAATCAGAGGCGTGTGAACCTGTCCTACTGTGTGTGAGCTAAGTGTGTGAACACGATTGGTAAAGGTAGCGGTGAGAGGCCATGTAGGAGTACATGGTGGGTTGTCTCATTGCAGCCGTCCTCAAGAACTGAGTTCTGTGTTTGTGATCCATGATTCAGCTACTACCATGCATTGGGCCCGAAACCAATGGACCCTCTCGGCTTCTTAATCACCCTTGTCCTCTGTCCAGGAGTTGCAAGTAGTTTCTGGTGTTTGTAGTATGCTGGAGGCCGTGCGCAGCGCTGACCGTAGGGGTGGGCTGTGATGCGGTAGGCACGTGGCCGGGTAAACCGGGCGCCCGTTTGGTGTCACGGAACCCTGTTCACATCGTTTGGGGCTGTGAGCGAAACTCCGGCCGGATCTCCTCATGGATGGAACCCGAATAGGCGATAAACCTGGACTAGAGACTTGAGTGTTTAGGTAGGCCGTGGCCGACACCCACGTTGGGCTTCCGCTTGAAGGTTGCCGAGTACATGTCGTGTAAACGGCGGTAAGTGGTGAGAGCGTGTGTGAAGAAGTACACCCCTACAGGGTTAACATCATCTATTCGAATAGCCGTGTCCGCGGAAAAGGGACTTCTGGGTTGCTTATATCAGTTCATAGACAAGTGAAAGTGGATACTCTAAAATACGCAAGATAAGCGTGAGTACTATGGACGGCGTTCTCGTAGGGAGACGAGAGCGGATCCATAGTGGTGTATTGATATGGTGAATATGTGGACTCGTGTGCGCCACCTCAAAAGAGTTACATTGCAGTCGTAGTTCAGGATAGCCACCGAGTCAAAGCTGGCTTGCTACAGTTAAACCCCACCATCCCCTTTGTTGGTAATGATGCATATGTAGTTAGTTGTGATGTAAGTCTTGCTGGGTACATTTGTACTCACGTTTGCCTATTTTATGTTTTTGCAGAGAGACTTCAGTCTCACTAGTAGTTCCACGTGGACTTCGACGTTTAGCTTGTTACCTCAGCTACAATCTTGTGCCCCGGCAGGATCTGGTAGATAGTCAGGCTTCTCAGCCTTTTCCAGTTATAGATGTCTGTACCCAGACATGATAGCTTCCGCTTGTGCTTTGACTTGTATGCTCTGATTGTTGGGTCATAAGACCCATGTTTGTAATATCTCGCTCCTCGGAGCCTATTGAATAAATTACTTGAGTCGTAGAGTCATGTTGTGATGCCATGTTGTATTTGCACATATCGAGCATATCGTGTGTATGTTATTGAAATGCTTGGTATGTGTGGGATCTGACCATCTAGTTGTTTATCTTTAGTAGCCTCTCTTACGGGGAAATGTCTCCTAGTGTTTCCACCGAGCCATGGTAGCTTGCTACTGCTCCGGAACACTTAGGCTGGCCGGCATGTGTCCTTCTTCGTTCCTGTGTCTGTCCCTTCGGGGAAATGTCACGCGATGAATACCGGAGTCCTGTTAGCCCGCTACAGCCCGGTTCACCGGAGTCCTGCTAGCCCAGTGCTACAGCCTGGATTCACTCGCTGATGACCGACACGTTCGATGCTGGGTCATGGATGCCTGTCCCTGTAAGTCTGTGCCACTTTGGGTTTACGACTAGCCATGTCAGCCCGGGATCCTTATCATATGGATGCTAGCGACACTGTCATATACGTGTGCCAAAAGGCGCAAACGGTCCCGGGCAAAGGTAAGGCGACACCCGTGGGAATACCGTGTGTGAGGCCGCAAAGTGATATGAGGTGTTACATGCTAGATCGATGTGGCATTGAGTCGGGGTCCTGACAAGAAATAAAATCTGGATGATCGACTGGGAGACATTTAGCACTCCGCTTCTAATGTTCTCCTTGATGTGCAAGTGTAACCCATTCATAGAAATGGTCTGGTATCTAGAACATCAAGTAAAGGTCGGACTTCGGGAGCACAAGAATCCATAAGGAACAACTAGGGAGGTAAATCCTACGAAATCCTTATGGGGAGGTGGCCAATTTCATCAAATAAGATACTATAATAATAGGTCTACCGGATGGGTGTGTTGGCCACGACATCCACCTTACCGGTTATCGAGAGACCAATATTATAGTTCTTGGGGAAATGTTCCAACCATCATATCTGCCTGAGATTCAGATCTGGTTGGTGTCAGAATATTCCAGGCTCATCGAGTCTAGGAAGAAAAATGAAAGTTTGCAACACAAATCGACGAGATGACGTTGCGAGATTCTCGGGAAATGAACTACGATAGTAAGCTCCAAAACATGAGCTAGTTCTGCTACAAACATGTGAACACATTGTCCCAGACAAGCATGACCACAAAGTAGTCTTATAATAAAACACTACCGAGTTCAGGAGGGGAACCATCATCGAGGATATCGAAGTCCTTGCATAAGGTATACTCTTAAGAAGGAACTTCTTCTCCTTGAACAATTCAATCAGTGGCTTGGTGTGCTAGGGACACATATAGATTGAAGGTTGCAAGTCTTCAAACCACAGAATTCTTCGCACGTGTGCATGACTGATTTGGAATGATTCCAAAGAAAACAACATTGACTTTCTCGAATCCACGGCGGCAACTTGCATCAGATGCACATGAATTAAAGGAAGTCACTACCTTCATCCAAACATATGCTTCATGAGCTAGCATGAACAAATGCTTTCAAAAGTTTCCAACACTAGCTTAATGTTCAACAAAATTATGGAGGAGATAAGGATGTTGTCAATGGGCTCAACAACAATTCATCTAGGTTTCCTTTTAAAAGGAATTCCATAGTTAAGTGAACACGGTGATAGCATTGGTCAGACCAAAGATATAATGGTGTATGCTCGAGGGATCAACCACGAGTAAGACAACATTACGAATATCGTTGGTTCTGATTTGATTTGACGATAGCCCATACTCAATCAAGGGTTGATAAGACAATAGGTCCAGCAACTGATCACAAGGACCAATCGATGAAGATATCATCTTTCTTCAACACACACTACACAAGAATATCCCTTTGGTACGAACTAAGTCAGGCAGGCTTTTATCTTCCAACTCTCCAAGTTGTTGTCTAGCTTAACCAACTAGCTCAGGGATATCTAACACCGATTCTTGGAGAGAAGGTGGTTCATAAGAAACCAACTGGATTCACTCGCTGATGACCGACACGTTCGATGCTGGGTCATGGATGCCTGTCCCTGTAAGTCTGTGCCACTTTGGGTTTACGACTAGCCATGTCAGCCCGGGCTCCTTATCATATGGATGCTAGCGACACTGAGGCTTAGGTGGCAAATGGTAAAACCAAGGTTGGGCCTTGCTGGAGGAGTTTTATTCAAAGCGAACTGTCAAGGGGGTCCCATAAATCACCCAACCGCGTAAGGAACGCAAAATCCGGGAACATAACACCGGTATGACGGAAACTAGGGCGGCAAGAGTGGAACAAAACACCAGGCATAAGGCCGAGTCTTCCACCCTTTACCAAGTATATAGATGCATTAATTAAATAAGAGATATTGTGATATCCCAAAATAATCCTATCCGTTATAGAGCAATCTTCAACTTCACCTGCAACTAACAATGCTATAAGAGGGGCTGAGCAAAGCGGTAACATAGCCAAACAACGGTTTGCATAGGAAAGGTGTCAAAGGTTAGAGGCTGACATGGCAATATGGGAGGCATGGTAAACAAGTGATAGGTAACGCAGCACAGCGATAGAATGAAGCAACTAGCAAGCAAAGATAGAAGTGATATCAAGGGTAATGGTTATCTTGCTTGAAATCCCGCAAGGAAGAAGAACGAGTCCAAGAAGAAGACAAACAGACGTAGTCGAACGAATCCTCACAACTCCGGAACGAAACCGAAGCTAACGAGAGAAGCAAACCGGAAAGAAGCAAACAACATGGTAAACAACCATCACATAATCATGGCATGATGCACAAACAAGTATGATGCATGTCCGGTTTAAAAAGGCATGGCATGGCAATATGCACAAACAACACTACAAGTTAAGTGGAGCATCAATATGCAACGAGTTGCATATTGACGAAACACCACATCAATTATTTAGTTTCTCTATCGATTATGTACACAACAATATTAAATGTTATTAAGCATGGCAAGAGGTGAAGCATAACTAAACTAACTATTTAGGCAAGTTTAAATGAGGCCAGAAACAACAAACAACAATTCTGGAAAATCCCCATATGTCATTTAGCAATTAAGGCAAACAACAATTTTAAGCATTTTAATTGTTGTTATCATGATGCGGATGACATATGCAAGTTTTATGCAATTTTTATGAAAACGTTAACATGAGCATGAAATGAGGCATTTGTCACCATGGCGGAACGAAAAGGGTGCCACGGCGGCGAAACAAAAATGGTGCCACGGCGGTGAAACGAAAATGGTGCCACGGCAACATATCCGAAAATGATGCCACGGCAACATATCGGTTCCGGTAGCTCACGGAGATACCGGTGCAAAAGGAAGTGAGCGTGAGCGAGTCATGCAAGATGGTGGGGTGATCCCGGCTTCTGGGTTCCCACGGGACGGTGGCATGGCAAAAGAGGGGCATCGCAAGGACAAACGGGCACGGTGCAAACATATGGTACATCTCATACAACACAAGCATTCGGTCCACGGCGGTCATCTCGGGTTATACCTTTGAAGCGAGCGCTTCTGGGCGGTTCGGGTTCGGAGCGGTGTAGAGGAAGTAGGCGTTCACGGGACGTCGTGGAAGCAATTATTCACGGGGTGACGGTACTTGTACACGGACGTCGTGGAAGTAGTGGTACACGGGTCTTCGAGCGACGGTAGATGGTACACGTTTTTCGTAGAAGTCCGGGGTCGTCGGTAGAGGTACTTGTCGCATCACCGTGTAGTCGATCTTGGCAAGCGATGGTCGTTGTGGTACTTGGCGAATCCACGTAGTCGAACATGGGTTGTAGTGGAACTTGCTCGTTGTGTAGTTGAACACAAGGTTCCTCGGGGGATCGGTCTTGGCGATCCAGCGGCAGCAGCAAAGCGGTGTACGGGGCAACAACTGGAGGAGCTCCCGGCGACGCATGGAAAACCATTGAGTCTTGGCAGTCCTGGCTACACGCGCGGACACACGAGCTGGTGCAGGGCAGCGTCGGACAAGCCGTTGGGCACGAGGCGAAGCAGAGGACGGGGAAGCCGGAGGTGGCCCTCCTGGTGGTCGCCGACGGCGGTGGGTGGCGATGGGAGGAACGGGCGGTCTCGCGGAACGGAGGCGCGGGGTGACATGGACGAAGTGGCCGCGGGGCTCGGTGTAGATGAGGAAGGAGGGCGGCAGCGCTCCTGGTCGCAGCGACCGGAGGGGCGACGGGGCATGGCGCTGCGTGGGAACGAGGGGAGAAGCCGGCTGATGCGGAGGAGGAGGCACGGCCGCAGGCGACGGAGGGCCGCCGGAGTTGGCCGTCCTGATGGTGTTGCCGAGGCCGGGCGCGGGGGCTGATGGCATGGGGCGCGACGCGAGAAGTGCAATGGGAGGCGCGCTCGGGAGGAGGGGTCTCGCTCCTCTCTCTTTCTCTGTGGAAGGGGGCACGAGCGAGGGAGAGGGAGAGATCGAGAGGAGGGAGGCGAGGGGATCGAGGGGAGCGGCCGCGAGAGGATCGGGCGCAGGGAGCTCGTCTCCCTGGTTCGATGCGTGTGTAGGCGGCGCTGGCAGGGACCGAGAGGGAGAGAGATGGATCGAGGGGATCGGGCAGAGCTGCGGCTGGGGTTAGGAGGGAGTTAGGTGGGCTGGCCTAGTGGGCTGGCTGCAGCTCTCTTCTCCCTCTCTCTTATATTTTCTTAAATAGAAAAGCCTAGAGAGAAGGAAAAAGAAGAGGGGGGTTAGGGAAAGAAAATGCGCAAGGGGATAATTTTCCCGGACTCACAAAAATGAGTTTGATCCAAGAAAAATAGGAATGGCCAAGATTGCAAGATGTAAAGTTGAACTGATTTGAATTTAATTCAAATGGGTTTGAACGGAAGTGAGGGTTTGGGAAGGTCCAAAAATGTTTGGATTTTTGGTGGAGCTCCGGAAAATGATGAAATAATTTATAGGCAGAGTTGGAGACCAAGAATTAAGATAATAAAGGCATTGGGATATTTTGCAAGTGTGTTATGGTGATTCCAAAACAATGGAATATTTTATTATAGCTCCCTAAATATCGGGAGGGTATGTTATAAAGAGAAGTCACCATGTAAGTTCCCTCGGTTTAAATAGATCTAAAGATCTATGCAATTTATTTAGTTGAGTTTTAAAATTAATGATATGATCGCATGATGACATGATGCAATGCAAAAATAAAAGAGCAAGCACAAAAGAAACACACAGCGAAACTCGGAAACCCTGGAAGTCTTCTGAAGCGTCGGTCTCGGGGCGTTACATGTAGACAATGATTTCTACTACTGGCTGCTAAATTTGATCTGTAGATGTCATACATGATACTTGCTGGAACATAAGTAGTACATTACACAAAATCGTAGGTGGCATGTAGGAATTCCAGTGCACTACATTAGGCTCCCTTAGATTGCCTGCTAGTCCAGCGCACAAAGTCATGGCTAGTTTATGCTATGCACACAATCATTAATTAGTGGATTAAATATGCGCAAGGTATATGCAATGTATTATCATGTAGAGATGTCTGAAATTAGCCGTGTCAACTTCCAGATAGGGTTACACAATGAAAAAGTCCAAGATGTATTTGGCAATTTCATGGAACATCGCAAAAAAGGAGAGGCAGTAGTGAGCCTATACAGTGTGCTATGGTAGGTCACCCTAGCCCAGTTCTCTTGTAAGATTCTCCCATTGCAATCATCGTGACATGTTATTTGTATGTCAGTTCTGTTGGCCAAGTTTTAGGGATAGTTATTTCGAGTTATCCTATGAAAATAAGCACCTTTGAATATAAAGCTCCAGGTAATAAGCCAACCAGTTATTTTTCATAGCCTGACTTTTCAGCTTATCTGTGGTATGATCAGTGAAAAGTCTAGATTGCATTATATTTTGTCGTTTTGCTGTCCATATGAAAATTAATTTGACTTGCAAACATTAGAAATTGAACACAGTGCAGTAATTAATATGGTAGGAAAACATACCATAAATATTTTGTTCAAAATGCAAATACAAAGATACCATCTACTTGGCACAATCTACTTTGGACAATGTCTTCCATAGAGATCCCATTGCCCAATTTAAATGAAGAACGCATGACCTAAATTTAAATGAAGAACAATTATTTATCGAAATTCGATTGTCCAAGTGGCTGGTTATTATCATATAGCAGCACCACCTGAAAGCATCATATAGCAGTAGCAGCAGCTCATAGCAACTCATCATACAGCAGTAGCAGCAGCGTGCAATTCATCATATACCAGCAGCATGTCATAGCAATTCATCATATAGCAGCAACAACTCATAGCAATTCATAATATAGCAGCAGCAGGAGCAGCTCATAGCAATGCATCATATAGCAGCAGCAGAAGCAGCTCATAGCAATTCATTGTATAGCAGATCAAAATGAAAATTTGCAAAAAAATTAGAGGAGATCCTCACCTTGTTGGATGAGCTCATCCTTCAATAGCACCTCAAGGCCACGTCCTGGGAGGAGGGGAGGGGGAAGGAGGTGCCTTCTGCTGCAGTGTGGCATCGGCCGTAGTTGTGCAATGCCCGCCGGAGTAGTGCATTGGACGGACCACAACGGAGCAGCTGCTGGAGACCATGAGAATGAGGGGCGGCGCCAGAGGGAGGAGCAGCCGGGAAGATTTGGCCCTACTCGCCGGCCATGTAGCCTAGTTGGATAGAGCATCGTCGAGGACTAGGCTAGATGGGACCAGCGGCGACAGCTTAGTGGAGGAACGCTACCACTGCACGCAGGGGATCAAGGTAGAGGGAAAGGGGAGAGGAGATGCAAGCGGCCACGGCAATGAACACTTGCGTGTTTGTTTTTACTTGAGGGTCAGGTGTGACGCGAGTGTGAGCAGTGGCATTTTGAGTGTAATATAGGCATACAACAGAGTTATTTCACTATTCCCCTTCCCTTCAATTCTTAGTGAGCTTCTACCCGAAACAGCCCCCCTCTAAAGCGAAATAAGTTAAGCCCAATCCCATAACTCAAAAATGACTTCTTTACATCTTTTATGGCTTATTTTGACAATAAGCTGTGAAAAGGTGAAATATAACTCGCCCTTAACCTGCAATTCAACTGTGCGTGCAATGATGAATCACTCCTGCCTGCTATAGTGTACATTTAGGCATCATCATACATGGCATAACCTAATACATGTGCATTTCATTATAGAATCTAAAATATGCAATGTTTATGTTAGTTCATACGTTGCACATGATGTTTAAATGCCCCTTAAATCTGCTCAGTCAAGTGATGGTCTTTAAGCCTCCTTCTATGCTTGTTGTCTTTATGTGTAAGATTTGCTCACACATCTATTCAATTGCTTGTTTGTATCGGCCAACCATACTAGGTCTGTTTGCTTTGATTACTTGTTATTCTTGACCTAACAGAGCTTGTCAATCATTTAAACACTAAGGGCTGCTATAGTGGGGGCTTGTATAACTCATAGGTGACATAAAGGTTTGGTTTTACACTAAAGTAGACTCTCCAAGAGTACCTGGAGATCCAGTTCAACGGTATGCCTAATTTTTACATAGTGCACACATACTAAATGCTCATTTCATTGTGTGCAAGAGATGTGGCATGTTTCATTATGTGGTGTTGTTTTGTTATAATATCATCCTTTTTTGTTGTTCACAGACTGGAAAGTATGCATTTTATGCTCATTGCATTGTGTGCAAGAGATGTGGCATGTTTCATTATGTGGTGTTGTTTTGTTATAATATCATCCTTTTTGTTGTTCACATACTGGAAAGTGTGCATATTTATCTTACAAGGAGACCAGTAACTAGTTTGTGTCACCTTGCAGAGGGGGTGCAATGAAGATAAGATTGAGGATTTCCATGTACAAGATGTTAGGAAGGAGCCTTGCAAGAGAAGAAGGAGCAGCGCTGAGCCTGTTCAACCAGTTAAGGTAAGTCACACTGTATTACAATTACCAGGACATCCTATTTGCCTAACATTGTGCTTGCGTAGGGTTCTTCACCTGTAACCTAGTCATTGGGCCATTGATTAAAACCCTCTCCACTCACTACTATATTTGAAGCACAATTGTGAATATACCTCTTGATCGGTGCAATACCAAAACTTATGGTCACTTGGGGGCTTCCTGCTCATATTTGAAGCACAGCTATGAATATCCCTCTTGATCGGTGCAATGCCAAAACTTATGGTCATTTGGGGGTTTCCTTCTCATATTTGAAGCATAGATGTGAATATCCCTTTTGATCGGTGCAATGCCAAAACTTATGGTCACTTGGGGATTTCCTGCCCATATTTGAAGCATAGTTGTGAATATCCCTCTTGATCGGCGCAATGCCAAAACTTATGGTCACTTGGGGGCTTCCTGCTCATATTTGAAGCATAGCTGTGAATCCCTTTTGATCGGTGCAATGCCAAAACTTATGGTCACTTGGGGGCTTCCTACTTGTATTCAAAGCATAGCTGTGAATATCCCTCTTGATCGGCTCAATGCCACAAACCACTTGGGGGCTTCCCGCTCATTGAGCATAGCTATGAAATAACCCTTTTGGTCCGGCTCATATGCCATGGTTACAAAGCACGTGGGGGCTTCCTGTTCAAACATAGGTGTATTCACCAAAGAGAACATAGTGTTACTACCCTCGTGACATAGCATTGGATGTTAAATCACAAGTGTATAATGATTTTATGTGCTTAGAGCGCTGTGCTCTAAGCTTTGGGATATTACCCCTTGCTGCATATGGCATGATAAGCTGGCAGTATAAATCAATTGAACATGGCATTCTGCTCTCACTCTTTGGGTTGTAACCCTTACTACATTGGTATCAGAAGCCGGCGGCAGTACGATTCAATATCACATGTATGATATTTTTTTATAATTATTCATGATTCTATTTAAACCAGCCCTGGTCATGAACTATTTTAGTCACCAGTGGTTTTATATGGGGTATTATGACCCACCCTGTGGTAAACCGCCAGGGCTCTTGTGATCTACTTGTGTGCAGGATAAGACTAAATCTCATCTTCATAAATCAACGTCATCATAAGGATATAATGATAGTTTCCAAGTGGGGGATCAAACAGTGTTGGGCAAAACACAAACGTGCACGATGGCACGATAGAGCAAAGTTTTTGCTAGCCTATTACATGACTCAAGGAGCCAAAATTATTAAGTGTTTCCAGAAGATCAAATATATGAATCGCCCAGCGAATCAATCTTGTTGGTCCTAACGGCTTGGAGCTTCTGGATCATCCTTCTCCGGTTCTTCGTCCTCCTCTGCTGCCTGGAAGTTTGGTGATGACCAATCAATGCCACACAAGGCTTGAAATTCAGCTTCATCATCTATAAGCTCGGATGGTTCAACTTCCGGAGCGAAAGTGTGCTTACGGATTGGGGGAATTAGATCCATCACTTTATAAGCCCACGTAGGTAGCTTCTGATTCTCCATGTCATAAGCCGGTTGGTATCTTGAAAGATCCATTTCATTTGCAATCAGGCTGGCCATGGGACGTATCTCCTTCATGCAGGCGGTGTCGGTGTCAAAACCGGCGGATCTCGGGTAGGGGGTCCCGAACTGTGCGTCTAGGCGGATGGTAACAAGAGACAAGGGACACGATGTTTTACCCAGGTTCGGGCCCTCTTGATGGAGGTAAAACCCTACGTCCTGCTTGATTAATATTGATGATGTGTGTTACAAGAGTAGATCTACCACGAGATCAAGGAGGCTAAACCCTAGAAGCTAGCCTATGGTATGATTGTTGTCCGTCCTACGGACTAAAGCCATCAGGTTTATATAGACACCGAAGAGGGCTAGGGTTACACACAGTCGGTTACAATGGTAGGAGATCTACATATCTGTATCGTCAAGCTTGCCCTCCACGCTAAGGAAAGTCCCATCCGGACACGGGACAAAGTCTTCAATCTTGCATCTTCATAGTCTTGGAGTCCGGCCGATGATGATAGTTCGGCTATCCGGACGCCCCCTAGTCCAGGACTCCCTCAGTAGCCCCTGAACCAGGCTTCAATGACGACGAGTCCGGTGCGCATATTGTCTTCGGCATTGCAAGGCGGGTTCCTCCTTCGAATAATTTATGGAAGATTGTGAACACCAGGATAGTGTCCGGCTCTGCAAAATAAATTCCACGCACCACCGTAGAGAGAATAATATACACAAGTTCAATCTGCTGACGTATTTGGTGGCGTGACATCACACCACTACCAAGCCTTTACTTGAATCGTTTTTATTGTACCACCTCAGCGTGTTTAGCGAAGAGGTTTCCTTGGCATGTCTTGTCGAAGCAGAGATCGTGCTCCCCTTATTCCGGGATTCCCATCAATATGGACGTGTGTAACCCAACCACGCCATTAATTGCGGCGCTTGGGAGATAAGAGAGTTTTATCAGGCCGGTGGGGACGCATGTTTCCGTCCGCCCATATAAGGGGATAAAGATCCAACCCTTTTACCAGCGCCTTCTTCCTCCTTGGCTTATCCATCTCTGCGAACTCGAGCTCCAGCACCCAAGTCCGCACATCTCACCACAACCTTCTCAAACTATGTCCGGAGCGGGAGGCAAGTGGATGGCCTCCTCCGTCACGGAGGGGCACATCCAGAAGCTGCGCAGCGCCGGATATTTGTCCAGCAACATCGCGCATCGGCTCCCCAACGAGGGAGAGCTCATCCCCACCCCCAGGCCCCATTAGAGGGTAGTACTTCTTCCCCATTTCCTCCGTGGACTGGGCTTCCCAGTCCACCCCTTTGTCCCGGGGCTCATGTTTTACTACGGCCTGGATTTCCATGATCTGACCCCGAATTTCATCCTCAATATCTCGGCGTTTATCATCGTGTGTGAGGCCTTTCTCTGCACCCAGCCCCACTTCGGCTTGTGGCTCAAGACCTTCAGTGTCAAGCCGAAGGTTGTGAAGGGCAACCAAGCGGAGCGCGGAGGCGCCATGGTGGGCAGGATGTCCAACGTTACTTGGCTTGAGGGCACTTTTGTGGAAACCATTAAGGGATGTCAATCGGGGTGGTTCTACATCACCGAGCCGCGTGACCCTGAATGGGCGGCGGCCCCCGAATTCAGATCTGGCATCCCCACACGGCTCACCTCCTGGAAAGAGGGCGACCGGATTTGGGGTGATTCGGAGGAGCCGACCGGACTCCAAGCCTGCATCAAAAAGCTAGTGGACAAGAAGCTCAAGCTTGTCAATGTAGTCCAGGTCATGCTCATCCGCCGGATTCTCCCGTGCCAACGACGGGGCTTCAACATGTGGGAGTTCGATCCGGCACAACACCAGACTTTGAGCGGGCTCTTCGACACTACGTACGAAGATGTCTGGAAGGTGCTGTTCAAGGGCGCCGAGGCTCCCGCATCCGCTACCAAAGATCGCGGATTCCGCTCGCAGCGTTCGGCTGATGAGGTAAGTGATTTTGTCCTTTACGGGACGCTGGTTTTCCATAGTTTGACTCCATGTGGGATCTAAACTCCCTTTCCTTTGACAGGGCTGGCTGGCGAAGGCCGAGCAGACTATCTGTCCGGCCCCATTGCCAGAGAACCCAGCGGACGCCCTCCTAATGGGGCTGCTGGCTCTGGCACCCCATGTGGTGCCGGAGAAGAAGGCCAAGAAGAAGGCCACGGGGACTCGGAAGAGTTCCCGTTTTCAGGTGCTATCGGATGATAACTCCGAGGCAGACTCCTCTCACAAAGGTGAGGAGGAGAAGAAGAAAGCCTCTTCCCCAGCGGGGGGTGGGAGGAAAAGGAAGGCCTCCCCAACGAGGGAGGCCGAAGGGTCCAAGAAGGGAAAAACTCTTTCCCCGGGCTGCTCTGCCAATGCCAGCGACGACGAAGAGGACTGGCCTCCAAGGGCCAAGCCCCTGGCGAGATCGTAAGTATCCGGACTCCCGAATAACTTAATGGTTTCTTGTTTTCGCCACATAGTGTCCTTCTAATGCTGCATACAAACCTGCAGTCCGCCCAAGGATGATCTTCCCACTTCGTCGAGCGGTTCCTTAGGTGCGTCGGATATGGATTCTCTTCCGACTACCTCCACCCCCCGTGATGCAGACGTTGCTGAGGTGGGATCCCGGGAAGGGACCCGCCAGGAGGAGGAGGCCCCAGAGGTGTCGCAGGACAACCTCCTGGACTTTGCACCGGACTCGGCCCCGGAACCCATAGTGGCTCCGGAGTCTGGCAGGTGGCCCCTTCATAAGAAGGGCAAGACCGTGACGCCGGCAACCTCCGTCCAACCGGAGGCGCCGGATAGCTTGCTGGAGGCGCTCAATGGCGCCTCCATCGAAGAGGAACACCGCACTGTTATGAGTGCGGTGATTCAGAAGGTGCAGCTCGCCAAGAGCGGGCTGACCGAAGCCTGCAGCAGCCTTCTAACAGGCTTTGAGGTAAGAATTTTGATATATGTAAAATAGTACCGCATAGACTGTAGCCCCTGATGCTCGGTTCAGTGTTCGGAAAGAAAAGCCGGACTGAGGATCTAAAAAGATATACGCAGGAGTCATAAAAAATATGTCAATATGGGATTGCAGGCTGCGCTGCTGACCTCTACCGCACTGACTGCGGAGGTCAATACTTTGAAGGAAAGCCTGGAGCAGTCCGAGAACGAGCTCGGCCGTGCCAAGAAGCAGCTCGAGGACAAGGAAGGTGAGTAACACCTTATTAAAATTGTACCTTACAGAAAAGGATTTTGGTTGCAAAAAGGATGACAAGGATAACATGGGTATTGCATGGGCCACTAACGAGGTGGCTAACCCGAAGGAGGCGGTGGCCGCGGCCAAATGTAATGCGGCCGCGGAGCGCACCGAGCGAGAGAAGTAGGAGGCGCGGGTGGCGGAGGTAGAGCAAGAGCTCCAGGATCTCGTGAAAAAACATGAGAGCCTGGAGCGTAACTCGAAGACTCGAGAGTCTGAGCTTGCAACGGCTCTTGAGAGTGCCAAAGCCGCTAGGGCCGAAGCCTACAAGGCCCTCCAAGAAATCGAGGCGTTGAAGAAAATAGCAGCGGGTAAGGCATTTTTCATGCAAAGTAAGCATGTGAGTGTTAATTACCTGTTGCTTACCCGAATTCGGAGCTCTCTAAGAGCGTTCGCAGATCTTCCTTGCAGCGTGTCTGATGCTGCCGCGTTCTACCGGGCCGAGGAGGGGAGCTCGACGGAGAAGGTCTTCTAGTCTCAGTATGCTGAGGCCGGACATCCGGTGCCCCTTAGCGACCAGCTGAAGCAGCTGGTCGAGCTCCACAAGGCAGCCTAACAGGCCATGAAGGACCTCATAGTTCGGCTGTGGCCGAAGGAGGCCATGCCTGGGAGCTACTTCGGCCTGGTGCGGCGGCTGGTGGATGCGTGTCCATGGGTTGAAGTCATCAAGCACTTCGCCTGTATTGAAGGTGCCCGTCGGGCCCTTGCCCATGCAAAGGTGCACTGGGGCAAGATGGATGCCCAGAAGCTTGTGACGGACACGCTACCGCAGGGCAAGGAGCATCGCACGCCCGAGATGTATTATAAGAGTGTGCTGAAGGGTGCCCGCACTATTGCGGGCGAGTGCTCCAAAGATGTAATATTTGAGTAGACTCACAATTTGTTATCCTGTGCGCTGAAAACTTAGTTCATATGCGCTAAGCAACGCGTTTTAATTTAAAATATTACCTTCTGTGCGGCTGTTTATCAAATCTGAGAGATGGCAAGTCGTCGGCTTCAGCCCCCATGCCACTAGTGCTGGGGTGTTCGGGATAAATTTGAGCACTCTTGTTCCCATATTTGGGTCCATCTAGGGAGGCGCTCAACACAACGAACAAGGCAACCGGACTTATAATTCTTGAACACTCTCACTTAGCCATAGAATTCTATAATTTTAAATTTCGGCGAAGCCCCTAGTCTTCGGAAGGCCGAATTTGGGGCGCTATCCGTGCCTGGGCCAGACAAAGCCGGCTCCTCGCTCTAAGCGGCATAAGTCTTTAGGGAGTCGCAAAAAACCTCTCGAACAGCGACCGGCTCTCGCCTCATCATGACGATCAGTTTTAGCTTTCTCCACTGAGGCGCTCGCCCAGCTCAACTAGGGCGCAATCGCAGTGGTTCTCCCAGTGCTACCTTAGCCGACAACAGAACATAAGGTACAAAAACATGGGAGCCGGGAAAACCCAACTATTGACCCAAGACATGATTCGGAGCCGATGCATATAATGCTATAAGTTCGGGGTGCCGCACTTGTAAAAGTGTTCGGACTTATCCCACCATGATGCGGGAAACATAAGCCCCTGGTGTATTTAGCCGTACCAAAACGTACGGATGCAACATGTCATAATTGAACATATGTATAAGAAAGAGATGCAATTGGAAGCAAAAAGGTGCTGCATTACTTATTCAAGAAAAACTGCCGTAAATGCAGAACGATACAAATGGTGCGATAAGCAAGGGGTGGGACTATTAAACCTGTCCCCCTCCAGGGGTAGGCTGCGGAATGGTGTATAAAACAGATTTAATGCTCGTAATGGAGACCACCTGGATATTCGTTGTAGCCTTTCTCCTTCCCTGGCTGTTGCATCGTGAGTTCGGCAGGTCTGCTGCCGGACAGGGCCTCTGACGAACGGAGTCCTGTGGGTAAAAATAATAAAAAAAAGAAAAAAGAACGACACACTTGAGAGCCCCTGGTGTGGTTGAGCCGCATTCTGGGCCTATCGTGGTCGTGCCCCTCTCCTCATGCCCATGGTATCTTCAGAGCGTAATGGTGTACGCGAAGGACCTGTCTTGATGTTTTGCAGGGGCTGGGGTTGGGGCCACACTGCTACGCATGCTCGGGACGTGCCAGGTGGTCTTGTTGTAGGTTACTCCGGGCGCGTTTAGCCGTGTCCGGTCGCTTAACGGCCGGACTCGAGAATTGCCTTAAGAGGCTACACTGTACTTCTGCCGCGAGAGCTGCTGTGTGTTCCTCCGTTCGGAGAGAGCGTTTGGTGTTTCCATTGACCGTGATGACTCCTCGAGGGCCTGGCATCTTGAGCTTGAGGTATGCGTAGTGCGGCACCGCGTTGAACTTTGCGAACGCGGTACGTCCGAGCAGAGCATGGTAGCCGTTGCGGAACAGAACTATGTCGAAGATTAACTCCTCGCTTCGGAAGTTATCCGGGGATCCGAAGACCACTTCCAGTATAACTGAGCCTGTACAATTGGCTTCTACACCTGGTATGACGCCTTTAAAGGTCATCTTGGTAGGTTTAATCCTTGAGGGGTCTATGCCCATTTTGCGCACTATATCTTGATAAAGAAGGTTCAGGCTGCTGCTGCCGTCCATCAAGACTCTGGTGAGGTGAAATCCATCGACGATTGGGTCTAAAACCAATGTGGCGAATCCGCCGTGGCGGATGCTCGTGGGTTTGTCCGTTCGGTCAAAAGTGATCGGGCAGGAGGACCATGCATTGAACTTCGGAGCAACTGGCTCCATCGCGTATACATCTCTGAGTGCGCGCTTCCGCTCCCTTTTGGGTATGTGCGTTGCGTATATCATGTTCACCGTCCGCACCTGTGGGGGGAAACCCTTCTGTCCTCTATTGTTTGGCGGTCGTGTCTCTTCCTCGTCATCTCTATGCAGCCCCTTGTCATTGTTTTCGGCAATTAACTTGCCTGCCTGCTTGAATACCCAATAGTCCCTGTTGGTGTGGTTAGCTGGCTTTTCAGGGGTGCCATGTATCTGGCACGAGCGGTCGAGTATTCGGTCCAAATTGGACGGACCTGGAGTAGTTCTTTTGAATGGCTTTTTCCGTTGACCGGGTTTAGAGCCTCTGAATCCAGCATTGACTGTCGTATCTTCACTATTATCGCCGTTAATGCGGCGTTTGTTTTTGTTGTGACACGACCTGCCATTACGTTCCTTGATATCTGGACTGCCAGAATTTTTGCTGAGGTTGTTGCTGCGTCCTAGCCAGCTGTCCTCACCCGCGCAGAAGCGGGTCATGAGTGTGTGAGGGCTGCCATGGATTTCGGCTTTTCCTGTCCTAGGTGCCGGGCAAGCCACTCATTGCGGATGTTATGCTTGAAGGCCGCGAGGGCCTCCGCATCCGGACAGTCGACGATTTGGTTTTTCTTGGTTAAGAACCGTGTCCAGAATTGTCTGGCCGATTCATCTGGCTGCTGAATTATGTGGCTTAGGTCATCAGCGTCTGGTGGTCGCACATACGTGCCTTGAAAGTTATCGAGGAATGCGGCTTCCAGGTCTTCCCAACTCCCGATCGACTCTGCTGGCAAGCTGTTAAGCCAATGCCGGGCTGGTCCTTTAAGCTTGAGTGGGAGATATTTGATGGCGTGAAGATCATCACCACGGGCCATGTGGATGTGAAGGAGATAGTCTTCGATCCAAACCGCGGGGTCTGTTGTGCCATCGTAAGATTCAATATTCACGGGTTTAAACCCTTCGGGGATTTGATGATCCATTACTTCAACTGTGAAGCATAGTGGGTGTGCGGCGCCTCTGTACTGGGCGATGTCACGACGGAGCTCAAAAGAGCTTTGTCTATTTTGTTCGGCCCAGCCGGACTTACTGTGTCCGGCGCGACGGTTGTCGTCACGTATCATGGGGCGCCCACGCGATCCATAGATCAACTTGATTGTCTTGCCTTATCCTCCAATATATCTCGCATGTCCGGAGCGTTCCCCTGTGGCCTTGTGCTTTTCGAGCGATGCCGGGGTACGGTTCTAGTGAAAGGCCTAGAGGCCTCTCTGTCGCGACCACGGGGTGGTCGGTCAGCCATATTGTCTGCTGGTGATGCAGGTTCATACGCCTCCTCCTCTAATCGGGGGAGCAGCTTGCGTTTAGGGTAGCTTTTGGAGGGGCGTTCGAGCTCATCCTCTTCGGGCGCGAGGACTTCAATCCATCTATCGGCTAGCAGATCTTGATCAGCTCTAAGCTGTTGCTGCTTTTTCTTGAGGTTGTTTGTCGTGGCCGTAAGCCTGCGTTTAAAACGCTCTTGTTCGACGGGATCCTCAGGCACGACGAATTCGTCGTCGTCGAGGCTTGCCTCATCTCCGGAGGGAGGCATATAATCCTCTACCTCTTCTTCTGCCGCTCTCTCATGAGGGCTGGCGTCTCCGTCCTCCTGTGCTGAATCTTGCTGGAGTGGGTTGTCTTCGGCACTGTCTGGGGTGTTATTATCTCCGGTGCCGGAATCTTCATTCTTGCCGTGGCGAGATTTAGAGCGGCGCCGCTGACGCCGGCGCTTGGGCTGTTTCTTGGAGGGGTCATCCTCCGCTGTTCCTTCGCCGTTCCCATCCTTTGGGATATCCACCATGTATATGTCATATGATGAGGTGGCTTTCCAGTGCCCAGTAGGCGCTGTTTCTTGGTCGTCTCCGGCATCGTCTCCATACCGTCGATGTCTTCGGAGTCGTAGTCTAGCATGTCAGTTAGATCGTCGACAGTGGCTACCAAGTGGGTGGTGGGTGGGTTTTGAATTTCTTCGTCGTCCGCATCCCAACCGTGCTGACCGCAGTCCGGCCAGGGCTCTCCTGATAACGAGAGATACTTTAGCGAACTCAAGATGTCGCCGAAAGGTGAGTGCTAAAAGATGCCCGCGGCGGTGAACTCCATGATCGGCGCCCAACCGGATTCGGTTGGAGGGGGCGCGGGAGGTTCGGAGTCCGGCGAGGAGTCCGGCACCTCGGAGTCACGAGTTTTATGAGGGACAAGGTCAGTGTTCGGCTCTATCGCCATAGAGGTTGCAGCCCCCGAGGCGGTGTCTAGCCAACCGTCCTCGATCTACGCAGCCGGCTCCGAATTGAAGTCGGAGCGGACTCGAGTGCGGCCTCCAGGGTACTGTCCGGCTGCAGAGCTAAATCATGCCCATCGTGACAGTGCGGCACGCTTGGCTGTGGCTTGAATCCATCGAAGATCAAGTCCCCGTGGATGTCAGCCGTGAAGTTCAAACTTCCAAATCTGACCTAACAGCCGGGGGCATAGCTTTCGATCTGCTCCAGATGGCCAAGCGAATTGGCCCCCAGTGCAAAGCTGCCGAATACAAAGATCTGTCCGGGGAGGAAGGTCTCACCCTGGACTGCATCGTTGATGATGATCGAAGAATCCATCGAGCCTATTGGCAACGACACAGAGGAACTCTCAATGAAAGCACCAATGTCGGTGTCAAAACCGGCGGATCTCGGGTAGGGGGTCCCGAACTGTGCGTCTAGGTGGATGGTAACAGGAGACAAGGGACACGATGTTTTACCCAGGTTCGGCCCCTCTTGATGGAGGTAAAACCCTACGTCCTACTTTATTAATATTGATGATGTGTGTTACAAGAGTAGATCTACCACGAGATCAAGGAGGCTAAACCCTAGAAGCTAGCCTATGGTATGATTGTTGCCGTCCTACGGACTAAAGCCATCCGGTTTATATAGACACCGGAGAGGGCTAGGGTTACACAGAGTCGGTTACAATGGTAGGAGATCTACATATCCGTATCGCCAAGCTTGCCCTCCACGCCAAGGAAAGTCCCATCCGGACACGGGACGAAGTCTTCAATCTTGCATCTTCATAGTCTTGGAGTCCGGCCGATGATGATAGTTCGGCTATCCGGACACGCCCTAGTCCAGGACTCCCTCAGGCGGTGCAGTCTTTCTTTTCAAAGGGAGTGCCATCTTCTTTTAAGCTTGGATACCCGGTAGCTATGTCGTCCGGGTCTAGCTCTGCTAGCCATGCCTTGGCCCGGCTTAAAGCTGTCACAACACCAGCTCTTGCAGATGATCGCTTCATCTCATTAATCCTCTTAGGTAGAACAAAAAGCTTTTTCGAGACATTACTCAAGAGAGTACGTGCTTGATTAGTCGGAGAAATCGTGGCCAGTGCGCACTGAGTTCCAGTATATAGCTGTTCAAAAAGTGTATAAACAGCCTTCAGCTTCACAAGCATCTCTTGACTAAGATTGGTGCTCTTGGGACCTGAATAATAATTATGGATTGGTTAGAGGCGGTTTCTACCATCAAGGAAGAGATTCAAATTTGATACTAGTAAGGCGACTCACCAAAGATAGCAGAAACCATCTGGGATACATGGTGTTTTAAACCGGTAAGCTTAGTGGTCACCACCTGAAGAGTCGCCTCCGCATTTTCAGCCTGTTGTATCAAGGGAGTTTTTCTTCAGCCCAGGCGTTTCTTTCAACCTCAAAACTGGTCTTCAGTTTTCTGTTTCAGCCAAGCTGAATTGGAACTTTGAGTCCGCTTCCCAGGTTTCAGATTCTTGGTGCTCTAGCCGGGTCTTCACATCTGTCAATTGCGATTGAAGTTGAGCAGTGGTGTCCTGTACGTACACCGGTTCAAAATTATGTTCATACGTGGGTTACAAAAATGAAGTCCCAAGCCTTTTTGCAAGCAACAACACTTGGCACTTGGGGGCTAATGCCTGCAGAAAAAATTACTCATACAGCGGTTTTTTGAAAGATTAAGGGCACTTGGGGGCTAATGCATATCGCTTGTATCTTCTTACTACTTTATGATGACCCATATGCCGCAAAAGATCACAGCCGGCTCATGGGGGCTACACAAGTAAGCTTTGATTTATGAATCATGATGAACAAGACCGGTTCAATCATGCTGATTAAACCAGCCCTTGGGGGCTACGGATGCAGTGTTAATCATTAAGAATCTTCTATAACTTGGATGGATAAGCTGGATTTTGAAAGATTCTATCAAAGGGTATTATTTATACTCATGGTTATTCTAAGTCTACAACATATTCAGTTCCATCATACACAATAGACATGGGGCCTAACAGGATATGCATAACTCGCTAGAGAAGGAGTTTATACCTCATATTTTTGATGCATCTGCTTCACCATGTAAACTTCAAAGTCGTGGCTGGTGTGCACTTGATTGAGATAACTAGAGAAAACTTCACTAACGCTTAGTTGAGAGTAGTTGGCAACGTCAAATCTCAATTTTCGTTTCTCAACATATTCTTCTTTGGCAGAGTGTTTGGCAAGACAGTGGGTCTTCTCGGCTCTCTAAAGCCGGTGCTGGTAATCATCACATCATCGGCATGTGTTTGAGTTGGTTTAATTGGGCTTGAGGAATCAGCATTCAAAGGATCATTGTTTGTCTGGTCAATGGAAGGGTTAGGAATTTCTAGTGGGATGCCAGGAACAGGTTCTCCTGGTTGTGGGATGGAGGTGTCAAACGCTAGAATCTGTTGCTTCGGTTCAGGGACTTTGGGGTCTTCAGCCGGTTTGTTCACCCTTTCCTTTTTGCTAGGCTTGGCCTTTCCACTACATGGGTCATGAGAGGTCAGTGTAAATAGAAAGGAGTATAAGGAGCAAATAATAAGTGATTGTTATTACCCAGGGGCAGTTTTGAAAGCCGGCAGCTGGGACTATGATGAGTGCCGGAAGAGGAGCGGGAAGTTTCCTGATAATTTGAATTGGAAGAATCAAGTGCGTGGCGAATGAGACCCGCCAAAGGATAAAAAGAGTTTAAATTTGGGATGACCTCGTTTTGATGTTTCCTTGGAGTGTTCGGTAAGCCGGAAGATAATTCTTCACCTCCGCTGGTCCGAGTCTGCCGCCGGCTCTCGTGCTGTTGTTGCTTCAAAAGAAAGTGAGGATCCAGATGAGCTAATGGGTGTGAAAATCTTACTTTCCGGGTTACTCTTCAAATTTTCTATCTTGGCAAAGGCTCAGAGTCGGAGGAAATGATAGTTACCTCTTCCTCGCCAGCTTGACTGGCCCCCATGTCATCCTGATGATAATCAATGCCATTAAGATAGTTGAAAAAGGAGCCAAGAGAATCAAGAGCTACCTCCGATTCAGAGCTGTCGTTAAGTTCAAACACCTCAGAAGTACTTGATTTCTTCTTATTCTTCTTGGCGGTTTTCTTGGCGGCTTTCTTGGTAGCCCTGGCCTTTTTGGCAGCTTCATGGTTATATTCTTTTTCCAAAAATCAGAATGAGCGTGTGAAAGTCATCAAAGTTGACTTACTAGAATATTTGAATGATGAAGGTAAAAGGAAGTAATTTATAGACTCGCATCTGGTGACGGGTTAAGTTTGCAGAAAGGGTTCAGACCCACTTTCCTGCAGTCTTCCGGATCTTCATTCAGAAGGGACTTTGTCATTTCATTGATAGCATCATCAGTTAAACGCACGGAGTTATGGCGCAGTGGATCCTTTTTACCACCCGTGTAAGTACACATTAAGATGGATCGGCGGCTCAAGGGTATGATCCGCCAAGCAACCCAGAACCAAGTCAATGCTAGTTAAACCATTTCCCAACAGAGCCTTGACCTTTGCAATGGTGGGGACGAGCTTTGCATGTTCAGCAGCGGTAAGCTTCTCAGGGAGATGATGTTTTGAGTCAAGACGCTGGGCACGATAGCTTGGCAGTGGGTTCTCATCGGCTAGAAAGGTATCTTTGCAATAAAACCATGTCTAGTTCCAATATTTCTGATGACTCGGCAAGCGAGCATAGGGGAAGATAGCATCTCTTCTTCGTTGAATTGAGATTCTGCCAAGTTCTAAGCTGGGTCCGTTCATAAACTCGTTTTGGCGGTTCAAATAAAAATATTCCCTAAACAGTTCAACACCGGGCTCCTCTGGAAGGTATACTTCACAGAAAACTTGAAAGTTGCAGATGTTTAACACGGAATTTGGCCCGATGTCTTAAGGATGAAGCTGAAAGAAGTGCAGAACATCTCAGAAAAATTTAGAACCGGGCGGTGAGGAGCCCCGATTCATGTGGTCAGTAAAAACAATGACCTCATCATCCTTTGGCTGAGGTCTTTCTTCTTCTGGATTGGGGGCGCGATAATGCATGACAGTTGTTTCTGGTAAATAGCCGGTTTTCACAAATTCTTTGAGCATGTCCTCACTGACAATGGAGGGAACCCAATTACATGAAGTGGCTGTCTTCGGCAACATTGTGAAGAAATAAGCCTAAAAGAAAGAACAATTTTGCCGGTTTAAGTTGATTCATTAAGCCGGAGGTAAAACTACAGTACATATTTAGAATGGCGGCTTAAAAGGGGCCTAATGACATATGACTGGCTATGACTGGTGATGTAAGCCGCCATGACAATACTGATAGTTAAGATCTATCAAGAAGGAAAATTTTGCTAAGTGATGGGCAAACAGATTTCACACACTGAAGCTGTAATTTTGGATCGGTGGCTGTTCAGAAAAAGCAGTAAAATTCTAAACCTAAAGCGGCAACAAAGGAGTTCGTGTACTCCGATGAGATCTTCTATGAAGGAAAAGGTATGCTGATATTAAAAACAAAGGCTAAACTGCTACCGCACGAGTTCTATACTATATTAAGATCAAACCTACCAGGGTTGAAGAAGAAAGCAAAGAATAGTGAAGAACACCAAAGAACAGGGCTAACCCTAATGCAGATCTGATGCATAGGGAGATGAATCCTTACAGATGTAGATGGACTGCGGTGGAGCACTGGCGTTTTCTGAACTAGTCAGGTTGATGCAGCGGCCTGAGTTGGTGCAACGGTCGGAGGATAGCAGCGGTGAAGCTCGAGGCAGCAGAGGAGTCACAAGAGGAAGAAGAAGATGAGAAGGAAAGGAGGGAAATGAAAGGAGGGCTCTTTGGCCCTATTTATAAGGAGAAGGGTAACAGGTGGGCATGAAAAATGAGGAGGTCAAAGAATGATTATCCAGCCATTTTGACGCCTTGATTTTCAGAATTGTTATTAAGGATAAGGATCTTTTAAGATATATTGGATATTGTGTAAAATTAATGGCAGATGACATCATGGCATGTTACCACAATCGCAGGAGATGACATCATGGCGGGTTATGAGGTCTCGCACAAATAAAGAAGTGTTGAAGATTGACATGAACAAGTTCAAATCAATCTGGGGCCTAATGTTGGGGATATGACTATTAGGTATGACCCGTGAGGTCTCGCACAAATAAAGAAGTGTTGAAGATTGACATGAACAAGTTCAAATCAATCTGGGGCCTAATGTTGGGGATATGACTATTAGGTATGACCCGCCCAGGAGGGTCTGGGTTATACCTATGGCGGTTCATCAATGTGAAGCCCATGAGGATGTTGAAGATAGCGGTTCATGAAGCAAGGGCCCAAAGCCTAAGGGCGACTTAAGGCCCATAGGAGTAAACCGCCATATGTGTATGACTTGTGTTGTAAGGCAGGTTGTTTATGAGCCGGCTGGGACTCCATGAGCCATTGGGCATCAACCTGTATATATAAAGGGATGACCCGACGGCGGTTCAGGGCAAGAAAGAAGAGATCGAAAGCTAGGTCAAGCGTATTCGCTCCCTGTTAATCAAGACATAAGCAATACCACCTCAAACTGGATTAGGCCTTTACCTTCACCGCAAGGGGCTGAACCAGTATAAACTCTCTATGTCCTTTGTCCCATTTAACCCCTTTAAGCTAACCTAGTTACGATGGCTCCATGACTAAGTCCTCACAGTAGGACATCGGTCGTGACTATTCCACGACATATATAATGTTCTAAATTTTTTGTAACTCAGATGTATGTAAACACATTTTAATGTGTCTATTCACTCATTGCGGGGTCTACTTTTAAATATCTAAAACATCTTATAGTAGTGAACAGTGTGAAACTGCTTCCTGCCATGGTAGAGTTGTCGATGTCATAAATGTCATAACCAAACGCATATTCACACCATTAGCCTCCCTATCATTACTAGGATATTGATTACATACTAGTAGAGATACTTAATGGGGGGGGCAAACAATATTACATTAATTGTTCCTTTATATAGTAAATGTAGCTAGGCCATGGATGTTATTGAGGCGTGCATGTATGCTTGCTGCCAACTCAACAGTTCAATTGCTTGTTTGTTTCAGGCATAGTTAAATTGCTCTTTTCAATTGCTTTATTTGTCCTCAGTTAAAGAGATGCCCAAACAATGATGCCTGATGTTGGGTACTTGTATAACTATTAGGTTACATAATTAAAGGCCTTACCATTTAATTACTCTGGCGAAGTGTGCCTGAAGCTTTGAAGTCTATTAACCAACTATTACTGGATGGGGCTCACAATCTAGTTTATACTTGTAGCGACCCGACCTCAGACGGTCAAGCCTCTGTGTTACTGTGCCATCCCTGGATCAGTATGCTGGCACACACAGTACATCAATGTATATATCAAAGTGCAATCACATGTATAAATAACGTAAAATGATATATACCTCATAATACTCAGCGGAAACAATCAAACGGGTGTGGAGTCCCATCAACGCCATCGGCAGGTTGAGTGTAGACCGTAACCCTGTATCGTAATTCTTACTCGTCGAGGAAATATCTGCAACATGATACGTTGTAGCCGTGTAGGTCAGTACATTGAATGTACCGGCAAGATCACAATAAAAAGAACAGATGATAAAACTATACTATATGCATTATGGCTTTGTGGCTCTGTATCTGAATTTTGTTTGCGTAAAAGCTGATTTGTTTTCCCTACATCAAAGGAATAAATGAAGTCTGTACCATGGAGTTTTCTATCATGACATGGTTCCGCCAACCGATGCCTCATAGCCCAAAATCATCATAAGTTGCCCACAATTAAGTTATCAGTCCGGTGTTGAGAGTTCCGAGATAGATCCAAGTCCAGAGGCTCAAATTGTCCGTAACCGGGGACACGGCTAATCGATTAGGTTTAAACCCTCTGCAGAGGTTTGTACACTTTACCCGCAAGATTCGATCCCTCTCTTTACGTTCTCGCACTTGAGGGTGTTTGAGAACAAGATGACCGAAACATGGTCTTCCGAAGAGTTCCTCTGACCACTGTCCGGTGCTCATCCAATCCTACCGTAGTTCTACATCTGCTAGCACCGTCCCAGCCAGAGTCACAACTAAGGTCAACCAAGCCAGAGCCCATAGTGACTTGCGGTTGCACAGGTAAGCTTCCGGGCATGAAGTATTCTTCCGTCTCTTTGAGTCTGGGTGAAGCTTTCCGCAAGATGTCATGGCGCTTCTCCATGCATCCCGGCCAACCACTGGTTTCTCCAGGGTGCCCGTCAACCGTCCTTCACCCAGTAGTGTGTATTGAATTCTTGTCTCGAGTCTTGAAGTCTTGAGGCCTTGAAAATGCAGTCCTTGCAGATGCCATCATGGAGTTGTCGTCATTGACGTAGAGTCCTCCTTCTTCACACCACTCTCAAGCACTCATACCAAACCCCGTCTACTATAGCATAGCATTAAAATAAATAACGTCCCGGGCTTGGTAACGGGGTGATGGGTTCCTACATCATGCATACTAATCAACTACAAGAATTCAATATCACTACTGGAGGGATTGTTGCGAAGATGACACTAAATGCAATAAAACATAGGTATGAAAGCATGGTCAAAGTGAACTTGCCTGGTAATACTTGATGAAGATAACAACGCTGTCAGAAAATGACTTGGTAGAACTAATCGTCACTCCGTTTAAAATCTATATAGTCAAACATAGCATTCACATAAGCAAACATCCTAGCAAACAATTTTAGCACTCGAAATAAAAATCAAAACAGCAAGGAAAATCGATAATAAAACTCAAACAAAAATCAAAAGAAACTTCAAATAAAACTACAAAGAAAAACTACTAACGAAGATCTATGACTTTGCTACAAACATCTAATATAGTTTTGCCGTAAGTAAAAATTTAACAACAATTAAAATACTAAACTAATAAATTAACAGAAAATAAAATGTAAAATAACTAATTTAACAGAAAGTATTTTTTTTAAACAAAAATTACAGAGAACTAAAAAAAATGACTAAAACTTTTATATAAGCATATAATATACCAAAATTTGCAGAAAAAGATTTTCTACAACATGGACATTATTTTAGCTTCAAATAAAATTCACAAAAATTCTAATAATTCACACAGTGTTACTGGTCCAATAAAATCCAATAAAAATCATTTTTAAAATACCAAAATGACTTCAAATTAATTTCTCTCCAATTTTCTGATGTAGGGAATCATGTTACCCTATTTTCCATATATTTTGTTTTTGGAGAAAAATAATTTGAATAAAACTCAAATAACTCCAAATTGAAAATAAATTCAAAAGAACTTTGAATTTAATTTTTTGAAACTCCCAACTCATATTTCATATAATTTGAAGAAGTCTTTTTATCTTCGCTCGTGAAAATCACTGAGTTGCATGAAGTTTATGAATTAGAAAATATTTCCAAATAAAATTCAAATATTTTCAACACCCCTTTTTCATTTAAATGGAAGAAGTCATGTTATCCTCTCTCCAGGGTTTTGTGATGAGAAATATTTGAATTCACGGAGATCAGAAAGCAAAAATGAAAGTTTGGGAAAGTCCTTTTATTCCCTCTCATTTAACTTTCAAAAAGTTTCAAATTTCACTCAATCAATCACACAACAATTCAAACAAACAAACAAATCTATCTATTTATTATAACATTCCAAAATTTAGAATTTTGGGATGTTACAATACTAGGCTAATGATTGCAATTTTTGTTGTTGTAGTAGGTTTGTATGAATCCCTCTGCTGTTCATTATGCTCCCTAAGACTTTAATTGAGCTATAGAATGGACAACTGTTGCTTATACAGAACGTGTTGTCTAAATTTGTAACCTGTCTGTGTTTTGGATTTGCCCGACATCATGCTCCTCTGGTGAGCTAAGAGAGATTTCTGTATGCGGGCTGCACGAACTACCTATTTTATAATTTTTAAAATATCACTTTCTTATGCTTCATTATGTGTAACATTATTTGTAGTCCTGTTTTGCCATGTACAAAATAGTCTCTCTTGCTTGATTCACTATTGTAACTATATTTTTGCCCTAGTCATGTGTACTTATAGAAACATTTCAGGATGAAGTGACATCAACACAAAGATTTGCGAGCAGTGCAACATGGCCATCACCAAATGATTATGGATTGGAATTGGAATGTGTTGACGTTCTCGAGCATCAACTAGAGGTGGCAAGACAATGTTTACAAGATTCTGAACGTGCAATCAACAAGTTGAGACTGGACTTGCAGGTATTAGATACAGGAGTCAAGAAAATGAAACGAGAGACTGAGGTAACCATGAAGGAATTGGAGATTTCGCATACTGAAATTTGTGCTATCTGAATCTGGCCAATCCTATTTTCTGAAGAGATTATAGTTCAAATGGTAAGATATGTTGATGCGCATCCATGATGTATGAGCTGTATTTGCCCAGTGTATGTAATTTGCTGTTTGTGTATGCTTTATTATCATTGGTGCCAAACCATAATGCCAGTGGGTATAATCAGCTGTAATTTCTTTATTGTATAGTTAGGATTCTCCAACATTTCTATGCCTTAGTCTCTTTATTGTATAGTGTATGTTTTTAGCGGTGATAGTATATAGTAGGGCAATTCTTTGAATATGCTATATCATTCAAAAGGGGGCCAACTCGCCCAAACGTTGTAGTGACCATGGCCCTCCATGGGCAGTACAATCCATGGGCCATCTACGGGACATATGATCCATGGCCTTCTATGGCCGTCGGATCCATGGGCCTTCTATGGGTCGTCGGATCCGTGGGCCTTCTATGGGCCATCGGATCCATGAGTCTTCTATGGGCCCATGGATCCATGGGTCTTCTACGAGCCGATGGATCCATGGGCCTTCTACGGGTCATATAATTGTTTCGCCAAACGTGGGCCATACCATTCGTGGACCAATAACAGACCGACAAATGGGCCGTAAACGGGCTAGAGTGGAAGTCGTGTGTTTTATGGCCCAACCATAACGGGCCGTTAGTAGGCCGTATTTGATGACGCTATGAAAACATCCCAATGGGTTAACGGGCCACAAACAGGCTGACTGTAACCACGGGCTGAATTTGGCCCACAAGCAGAAAAGGCCAGTAACGGGCCGTAAGTAACCGAATGCTGGAAATGAGCCCAAAAATAAATGGGCCCTGAGAAGGCTGAAAGGTAACATGGGCTGCAAACGACCCAATGGAATAATGGCCCGCTAATGGGTATAAACCGATACACTATTTATTATGGTTCGGTTTCACCACAGGCAGTTAATGGGCCAAGAGTTACAAAGGGACTCATATGGGCCGAAAGATGTCATGGGCCATACATGGGACGGAAGCTACAATGGGCTAGAATCATATTGGACAGCCCAGATGACGCTACTAGGCCTAATTCCGGTAGGCCGTAACGGGTCGTCAGTTAGCAGGCTCTAAATGGGCTATATGCGAACATGCCATTAACAGGCTTTCCGTGGGCCGATCCGCTACCTTTTGACCAAGTCAAACGGTCCAGCCTTTTCACAGAAATGGGCCTCAGTTGGGCCGTGCAACGTGTCAACATATCATAGGCGCCTTCCGTCCAATGAGGGGATGACATCTGTCCCAACGGTGAGCCGACACGTGGTTCCTCCGGCCAATGAGAAATGTACACGTGGAAAATCCCCATTGGTCATTGCTGTTAGCGGGTTATCGAATCCAAAACTGGACCCGATAGCTTAATGATAACCCGTAAGAGTGGATGCCATGTATCGGTCACCCTTGACGAAAGCACTTCATGGAACACTTGATAATTTTGGTAATGTCATGGAACACTTCTACGACACTTGATAATTTTGGTAATGTCATGGAACACTTCTACGACAGCACATGTATGACTATCTTGATTCTGTCATAAAATCGTCATGGATGTACATGCATGACAAAAAACTTGACCTACTGTGACAAACACGTATCATCACGGAATTGTATTTTTTTGCAGTGGAAGTATATGCCTTGGATAGCTATAAAATCTCAAGCACTTGTGGATTTTATCAATGACTGGACGGAATTGCACATGCCTGAGGATAAGCCGGATAGCACACATTGGACTATTCATTTTGATGGATCCAGGCAATTGAAAGGCTCGGGGGCTGGAGTTATATTGACTTCCCCGCGATGTGATAATTTTTGTTATGTTTTAAGGTTGATGTTCCCTTGTACAAACAATGCAGCTGAGTATGAAGCCTTACTCCATGGTCTTCGGATGGATAAAGAGATGAATCTAAGCCAGGTAAGGTGTTTTGGCGACTCAAACTTGGTGGCTCAACAAGTGTCAGGAACTTGGCATTCAAAGGATCCACTCATGGCGGCTTATCGCCGAGAGGTTGATACTATTGCTGGTCATTTCAAAGGTTATCAAGTGGAGTTTGTTGATCGCAGGAAAAATGAAGCTGCTGATGCTTTAAGCCGGATGGGCTCTTAGCGTAAGCCAGTACCCCCTAATGTTTTCCTTGATGTTTTTGCATAATCCACCAGTTAAGTTACCCACAGAGGATGATCCTGCAATTCCTGACCCAGAGGCACAATTGGTGGCGGCTCTCCATGTTATTCCTGAGCGGATTGTTCCATATTTGGCTTATATGACCCGGGGTGAGTTACCTGATGATGAAACTTTAGCCAGGAAAATAACCCGGAGGTCTAAGTCAATGACTATTGTCAATGGTGAGCTACACCGATGCAGTGTTACAGGGGTGTTTCAACGATGCATCTATCCTGAGGAGAGTCGTGAAATTCTAAGAGAGATTCATGAAGGAGATTTCGGTCATCATGCCGGCTCTAAATCTCTCGTTGCTAAAGCTTTTTGTCATGGATTTTATTGGCTAACGGCTCATGCTGATGTAGAAGATTTGGTCAATAAATGTGATGGCTGTCAGAAATTTTCAAGACGAGCTCATGTGCCAGCTCAAGAATTGAGTATGATTCCAATTACTTGGCTGTTTGCAATCTGGGGGCTGGATATGGTTGGGCCTTTTAAAAGATCCAAGGACAAAAAGACTCACCTCCTGGTGGTTGTTGACAAGTTTACAAAGTGGGTTGAAGCTGAGCCGGTCAACAAATGTGATGCAGCAATGACGGTTCAATTCATTAAAAAGGTGATCTTTCGTTTTGGATACCCCCATAGTATCATTACTGATAATGGTACTAATCTCTCTAAGGGTTCAATGAAATAATTCTGTCAACAAGAGCATATTCGTCTTGATGTGTCGTCTATGGCCCTCCCCCAGTCTAATGGTCAAGCTGAGAGGTATCAAACCCTGGCTTATGGTCCCTTTGCAGAGGATCCATGGGTTGGGTGGAAGAATTGCCCTCAGTGCTTTAGAGTATCAATACCACCCCCAACAGATCTATGGTTACACACCTTTCTTCATGGTTTATAGAGAAGAGGTGGTTCTTCCAAGTGACATCCGTCACGACTCACCCCATGTGGCGGCTTATGTTGAAGCTGATAATGAAAAATCACGTCAGGATGCTCTTGACCTTTTGGATGAGGAGCGTGACCTTGAGGTGGATCATTCGGTGATTTACCAGCAAGATCTGCGTCGTTACCACAACTGCTGGGTTAAAACCAGGACCTTTCAAGAAGGAGATTTGGTGCTCCGGCTCATCCAGGATCAAACTGATATGCACAAGCTATCCCCACCTTGGGAAGGGCCCTTTGTGGTCAGCAAAAATCCGAACAACGGGTCATACTAACCTATCGATGTTCGAGACCACAAGGACTCACGCACGCCGGAGGAGGAGACCCGCTGGCCATGGAATATTTCTCATCTTCGGCCTTATTACACCTGAGCCACCGGCTCTTGTGATGTACATACTTCTACCAATGTATATATTATGATTAGTATAATAAAGCCAACATCCCTGATGATTCAGGGCCTCTATCATTTCATTTATGAGAATCTGAATCTTCATTGTCAATCCATAAGGTCATTTGGGGGCTTCCTGCTCATTGAGCAAAGCTATGACTACCCTCTTGATCTGGCTTGTACACCTTGATTGCAAATTACTTGGGGGCTTCCTGCTCATTAAGCATAGCTATGCCTACCCTACTGATTCGGCTTGTATGCCTCGATCAAAATATTACTTGGGGGCTCCTTGTTAAATGAACACAGCTTTGCTGCCCTTTGTAATAGGCTTGGACGCCAGGTGTATTCACCAAAAATCCAGGTTATCCTGCCTTTGTATGCATGCCACTCCGACCAGGTAATCCTGGAATGACTCGTCGTACTCTTGACAGTCAATCTTATAAAGACCCTGAATTTGTCAAAGTTAAAACAACGATTGGTCATGTGAGGCCTGACTTACAGGTTTGAATTAAGGAGTAACTCAGTGGTTGTGTGGCCCTTGAATAACACTTGATATTGAGGCTTGGCAGCCTTTGAATGCCTTGTTTTTCTAGTTTATATTGACTTTGATTCTTTTTTGCGACTCTTTGTACCATACTGATATATGGTTGAAAATTTATTAGGGCCATGTTGCCTTGATCTTTATGATTCATAATTGAAAATATCCGGTGTTTTGTTAACCTGTCCTGGCTTTGGACGTTAAGTCGCTAGTGTGTGATGATTATATGCTTGGAGTTCTGTACTCTGAAGATTTTGGGATGTTACCATTTGCTGTCTATGGCATTGTAAGCCGTTAGTATGAATAAATTGCACAGAGCGCCGCACTCTAAGTCATTGGGCTGTTATCATTACTGCATGTGGCATGGTAAGCCGACAGTATGAACAAGTATCACAGGTATGATATTTTTTTATCATTATATGAGGTTTTGATAAACCCACCCTGGTAATGGACTATACAGTCACCAGTGGATTTTATATGGGGCATTGTGACCCGCCCTGGCGTAAAACTGCTAGGGCACATGTTATCTACTTATGTGCAGGAAATATGATAACCATGGTCTGCATAATCTGATGATATTATAAAGCATAAGTGCCAGATCTTCAAACATCAGATCGGCAATTCAAAATTGTTATGCAAATCAACATGCACAATGGCATGGCAGATCGTTGTTTTCAAACTAGCCTATTACAAGGCATTGGACGGCCCAAAAGAATAAGTGTTTTGATGCACAAAGTATCTGAAGTGGCAGATGATAAGCCGACCCTTGATTAATGGTCTTGACCTTGGCGGGTAGAGGACTCCGGGTCTTCTTGCACCAGTTCATCTCCTTCTTCTTCACCCATTGACTGGAAGTCAAAGGTGGCCCAATTGATCCCAGTCAAAGCCTTGAGCATATCTTCGTCATCAATAAGTGTTGACGGGTCAATATCAGGGGCAAAGGTGTGCTTACGGATTGGCGGAATAAGATCCTGGGCATCATGAATCGGTGCTTTCACCTTCTTGTTGTCAGCATCATAAACCGCCTGCTAATGAGACAGGTCCATGTCTTCAGCCAGTTTGCTTGCTAATGGGTGCATTTCCCTTGCTATTTCAACAAATTCATCAACACTGAAGGGGGACCCGTCCTCTTTAACACTTGGGCATCCATTGGCCAAATCTTTTGGATCAAGATATGCTTGCCACGCCTTTGCCCAGGTTAAGACAATGATTGCACCAGCTCTAGCAGCTGATCGCTTCAGATCCTCAACCCTTTGGGGCAGCACAACAACTTTTCCAGCGTGTCTTTGATGAGGGTTGGTGGTTGTTTTTTATGAGAGGCAACCGAAATAGCTCTTTGCGCGCCAGTGTACAATTGCTCTATAAGAGTATAGGCGGCTTTGAACTTCATATGCATATCTGAGCTAAGATGGGCAATTCTGGAGCCAGCATTACCAAATAAATTGATAAGCCGGATGAATGATTATTCAACTGCATTTATGGTAATAGATTGAGATAATTTTACTTACAAAAGATAGCGGCTGTCATGGTGTGAATTTGATGCTTTAAGCCAGAAAGCTCTTGAGCCACCGGCTTAAGGGACACTTCTGCTTCCTCTACTCTTTTCAACAGAGCTGTTTTCTCTGTTTCCCAGCTTGTCCTGTCAGCCTTGAAGTCCTTTTTTCAACTTCTCCATTTCTTCCAAGGCGGTTGTCAGTTCAGATTTGGCCTTGGAAGTTTTAGATTGTTGAGAATGGATATTTTCCTGAAGGTCGGCGACTTGGGATTCTTTTGCATTGAGTTCAGCCTGCAGTATGCAAATAATAGGCGCTATAACAATCATTTTGTTTAAAGCCCAAGCACAATACAAGTATTTCACTTGGCACTTGGGGGCTAATGCACATTGCTCTTTTTGAAGACAATTCTATGATGACTCGGCTATACTACTATGACTATAGCCGACTCATGAGGGATACATGCTTGGATTTTAGTGACAATTATGGTGATAAGTTCCGGCTTATCCATGCTGATTAAGCCGGCCCTTGGGGGCTACAGGTGCAAAGTTGCTCGCTACTATTCAAAGTCCTGGCTTATCTTGATAGTTTAAGCCGGCCCTAGGGGGCTAGTTGTTTTGATCTACATATCTATAAGACTATCTAAAGTCCACAGTACATTCAATTTTATCATATCTAGTAGACTTGACGGCTGATAGAAGTACATTTATATGAAGAAGGCTGTAGTGTTTACCTCAAAGCGTTCCTTCATCAGATTAACTAAGCCAGCTTCAAAATCGCGGCTTGTGTGTAGATGGTTCAAATACCCAGAGTGGATCTCTTGAGCACTATATTGGGCATAGCTTTCTAAGTTCACCGACCATTTGCCTTTTTCAGCAACGGATAATTCTTCTTTAGCACTGTGCTTTGACAAGACAGTGGGGTTGCCCGGTGCCGTGTAACCAAGCCCAGTAATGATAACATCATCAGCCTTTGCTTCAATAGGCTTGATGGGACTTGGTGGCTTGATAGTGGCCGGGTCAACATCCATATGATCCATGGTGACGTTGTGCTCTTTTGGTGGCGACTCATCAACTATGGCCTCAGCAGTTTGGAAGGAAGTCTCTGTTGACTGCTTCTCTGGTTCATTAAGGTTTCCAGTTGTTTTGGTCACCTTCAATTTTTTACTGGGCTTTTCCATAGCGCTGAAAATGAGGTACAAGACGGGTTAATATGACGATTGAATGCATGATTGAAAGAAGAGACTTAACAATCTTACCCAAGCACGGTCATGAAGACTGGGACGTGAGTCCTTGTTGAATTGCCAGAGGAGGCATGAGATGTTCCTCGTAATTTGAGTTGGAAGGATTAAGAGGTTGTCAAAAAAGACCCGCCATGGGATAAGCTAAGTCGGAAATTGGTGAAACCTCTGGACGATGCTTGCAAGGAGCTGGTGTGTTCGGTAAACCGGAGGAGAGGATTCTGCCTCCGCTGTTTCGGGTCATGCAGTGAGCTTCATGTTGCTGCTTCTTTAAAATAAAGTCGGGATCCAAATAAGCGAAAGGATGAGAAAACCTTACTTTCCAGCTTGCTTGTCGAGTTTTCTGTTTTGGCATAGGTTCTGAGGAGGAGGAAAGAACAATTACCTCTTCACCACCCGTACGGCTGACTTCCGCGTCATCCTAATAATAGTCATTGCCAATGAGATGTACAAAAAATGAGCCAAGAGAATCAATTTCTACCTTCGACTAATCATCATCATCATCTTCATCCAAGTTAAGTAACTCGGAGTGGTCGGTTTTCTTCTTGGCAGGCTTTTGGGCCTTGTTCTTTGTCTGGGTCTTCTTGGTCGGCTTGTCCTGCAGCTTCTTCTTCCAAAAAGGAGAATCGGCCTGTGGAAGTTAGATGACTATAAGAGGACAGTTTAAATGAAAACATGATTCAAATGAAATTATGTGCAAGACTTACAGCTGGCGGCTTGTTGAGAGTGTAGAAAGGATTCAGTTCGGTTTGCTACAATTCGCCAAGCTCTCGTTCAATAGAGTATTGGTCATATCATTTATATCCTCATCAGTCAATTGAATATCGCAGTGGCGTTGTGGATCTTTAAGTCGCCGGTGTACTCGCACATTAAGACGGGGCGGCGGCTTAAGGGAAGAACTCTCCACGCGACCCATCACCGGCCTAGATCGATTACGATCAAACCATTGGCCATCAAGGCTCGGATATTTGAAAAAACAAGCATATATTTTTTCCATTCTTCTATGGTGATGTGATGTCGCTTGAAGCTACGTCGGTATTTCCCCAAAGAGGAAGGGATGATGCAGCACAACAGTGGTAGGTATTTCCCCTAGATATGAAACCAAGGTTATCGAACCAGTAGGAGAACCAAGCAACACAACGTAAACAACCCCTGCACACAAAGAACAACACCTCACAACCCGACGTGTTAAAGGGCTTGTCAATCCCTTTTAGGGTACGGTGCCTCAAGATAGGCAAAGGACGTGAGGTAAATTTGTAGATGGGATAAATAGATCACAGAACAAATAAATTGCAGCAAGGTATTTTTGTATTTTTTTTATTTAATAGATCTTAAAATAAACACAAGGAAAAAGTAGATCGCAAGGCAAATATACGAGAAAGAAGACCCTGGGGCCATATGTTTCACTAGTGGCTTCTCTCGAGAAAAATAGCAAACGGTGGGTGAACAAATTACTGTTGGGCAATTGATAGAACTCCAAATAATCATGACAATATCCAGGCAATGATCATTACATAGGCATCACATCCAAGATTAGTAGACCGACTTCTGCCTGCATCTACTACTATTACTTCACACGTCGACCGCTATCCAGCATGCATCTAGTGTATTAAGTTCATGGAAAAATGGAGTAATGCAATAAGAACAATGACATGATGTAGACAAGATCCGTTGATCTATTGCGGCAGATATGGATCCTGTCTTTTTATCCTTAGTAGCAACGATACATACGTGTCGGTTCCCTTTCTGTCACTGGGATCAAGCACCGTAAGATCGAACCCACTACTGGGCACCTCTTCCCATTGCAAGATAAATAGGTCAAGTTGGCCAAACAAAACACAAATATCAGAGAAGAAATATGAGGCTATAAGAGATGACGCATATAAGAGATCAAAGAACTCAAATAACTTTCATGGATATAAAAAGATATAACTGGTCATAAACTCAAAGTTCACCATATCCCAACAAACACACCGCAAAAAGGACTTACATCATATAGATCTCCAAGAGACCATTGTATTGATAATCAAGAGAGAGAGGAAGCCATCTAGCTACTAACTACGGACCCGAAGGTCTACAAAGAACTACTCACACATCATTGGAGAGTCACTAATGGAAGTGGTGAACTGCTCTGTGATGGTATCTAGATTGGATTTGGTGGTTCTGGACTCTGCGGCGATTCGATGGATATTTCATCGACTACCCTAGATTTTCTAGAATATTTGGGGTATTTATAGAGTAAAGAGTTAGTCCAGGGGGCACCCGAGGAGGGCACAACCCACCTGGGTGCGCCTGGGCCTCCTGGCGCGCCCAGGTGGGTTGTCCCCTCCTCGGGACTCCCCCTAGGTGCAACCAGGGCCCGTTGTGTTCCTTCTAGCCCATAAAAAATCACCGTAAATTGTTATGGCATTTGGACTCCTTCTGATATTGATTTCCTGCGATGTAAAAAACATGCAGAAAACAACAACTGGCACTTGGCACTATGTTAATAGGTTAGCACCAAAAAATGATATAAAATGACTATATAATGATTATAAAACATCCAAGATTGATAATAAAACAACATGGAATACTCAAAACTTATAGATACATTGGAGACGTATCATGATGCGTTCTGGAAGAGGATGCCTATTGCTAAGTCGGGTGGCACGATAACCCGATAGAGGATTTTCCCCTTCTGGAGAAGTGTCTTGGCAGTAAAACCAAGTTTGGTTCTAGTCTTTGGGATGATTGGGCAGTCTGGCAGCTGTGAAAGTGGTTTCATTCCGTCTTTGAATTGAAATGCCACCCAATTCTAGAATGGGGCCGTCTGTGAACTCGGTCTGTCGGTTTAAGTAATAAAATTCTCTGAATAGGTCTATAGTGGGCTCCTATTGAAGGTACATCTTGCAGAACACTTGAAAGTAACATATGTTTGAAACATAGTTTGGCCCAATATCTTAATGATGGAGCTGAAAAAAGTGTAGCACGTCGCGGAAGAATTTTGAACCGGGCGGGGTGAATCCCCAGGCCATATGATCAGTAAAAACAATTACTTTTCCCTCCTTGGGATCAGGAGGATTTTCAGTGCCTGGGACCCTCCTTGGGATGACATCTTTTTTTGCTAAGGCGCATGTCTACACAAAGTCGTTTAATTCCTCCTCGGTAACCTGGGAAACTACCCAGTTGCATGAAGTGATGGTCTTAGTCATTGAGGATGAAGGTTTGAAAAGAAAGTATTGTTGGTTTAAGATTATGTTATTAAGCCGACCATTGATTCAAAGGTAAAAACTATAAATAGGCAATGTGTTAAGCCGAAGGATAGCGTTGAGTTATGCAGAGATATCTATTGGCGGCTTAAAAGGGGACTAATGGTATATGGTGGGTTATGGTTTATCAGTTAAGCCACCCGAACAGCTGCTAGTTTTCAGATCTATAAGTGAAGGGTTGCTAAGTGTTGGACAAACAGTTTTGGTAGATTGGTATTATAGTTTTGGAGCTACAATAGATCAGAAAATGAAGAAAAAAATCTAAACCTAAGGTGGCGGCAGCAGAAAAGTTCATATGCTCAGACGAGATCTTCTATGAAGGGGAGGTATTCAGATATTAAAAATGAGTGTTATGTTGCTACCGCACAAGTTTGGTACCATGGTCAGATAAAAAACTATTCAATCTAGAGGAGAAAAAGAGGAATGGCAAAGAACACTGACGAACAAGTGAAAATCCTAACTACAGATTTGTTCTACGGTGAAGTCAAACTTACTAAACACTGATGGACAACAAAGGTGCACAGTGGAGCTCTGGTCTGTTTAGGGTGATGCAGTGGCCAGAGTTGGTGCAGTGGAAGAAGGTCGACGGCGGCGGCGGAGCTCTGGTCACGTTGGCGTTGAGAGGAAGGAAGAAGAAGAGGCAGTGGCTGGGGGTAAAAGTGAGAATAGGGCCTCCTGTCCCTATTTATAAGGCAGTGGATTGATGGCATGCGCAGGATCGAGGAGGCCAAAAATGATTATGTAGCTGCATGGATGCCTTGATTTTCAGGAGGTTCATTAAAGATGAAGATATACCAAGATGTTTTGGGCCTCATGCGATATTAATGCAAGATGACGTCATGGCAGGTTAACACAATTCTGTGAGCTGACGTCATGGCGGGTTATGGGATTTCATAAAGATTGACGATGAAGGATTTTTCTAAGTCAAGTATTGAAGATTGATATGAACAAGTTCACATCAACCTGGGGCCTAATGTTGGGGATATAACTATAAGATATGACCCGCCCAGGAGGGGCCGTGTCATACCTGTTGGGGAACGTAGTAATCCAAAAAAAATCCTATGATCACGCAAGATCTATCTAGGAAATGCATAGCAATGAGAGGGGAGAGTTTGTCCACATACCCTCATAGATTGAAAGCGGAAGCATTTAGCAACGCGGTTGATGTAGTTGAATGTCTTCATGATCCAACCGATCCAAGCACCAAATGTATGGCACCTCCGTGTTCAGCACACGTTCAGCCCGATGACGACCCTCGAGCTCTTGATCCAGTTGAGGACGAGGGGAAGTTCTATCAGCACGAAGGTGTGGCGACGGTGTTGATGATGTTACTGGCGCAGGGCTTCGCCTAAGCACTACGACGATATGCCCGAGGTGTTAAACTATGGAGGGGGGCACCACACACAGCTAAGAGAATAACTGTTGTGCCTTGGGGTGCCCCCTGCCCCTATATACAAAGGAGGGAGGAGGAGGCCTACCAAGGAGGGGCGCGCCTATAGGGGGAGTCCAACTAGGATTCCCAATCCTAGTTGGAGTCCCCTTCCTTTCCAAGAGGGGAGAGAGGGAAGGAGCAGGAGAGGGAGAAGGAAAGAGGGGGGGGGGGGGCGCTGCCCCCTCCTTGTCCAATTCGGACGAGCTAAGGGGGGGGGGCACGGCCACCATGCGACCCTTCTCTCCTTTCCACTAAAGCCCATTAAGGCCCACTAGTTCTCCTGGGGGGTTCCGGTAACCTCCAGGTACTCTGGAAAATGCCTGAACCCTTCCGAAACCTTTCCGGTGTCCGAACATAGCCTTCCAATATATCAATCTTTGTGTCTCGACCACTTTGAGACTCCTCGTCATGTCTGTGATCTCATACGGGACTCCGAACAAACTTCGGTCATCAAAAACACATAACTCTTAATACAAATCGTCATAGAATGTTAAGCGTGCAGACCCTACGGGTTTGAGAACTATGTAGACATGATCAAGACACATCTCTGATCAATAACCAATAGCGGAACCTAGATGCTCATATTGGCTCCTACATATTCTACAAAGATCTTTATCGGTCAAACCACACAACAACATACATTGTTCCCTTTGTCATCGGTATGTTACTTGCCCGATATTTGATCGTGGGTATCATAATACCTAGTTCAATCTCGTTACTGACAAGTCTCTTTACTCGTTCCGTAATACTTCATCCTGCAACTAACTCATTATTCACATTGCTTGCAAGGCTTATAGTGATGAGCATTACTGAGAGGGCCTAGAGATACCTCTTCGATACATGGAGTGACAAATCCTAATCTTGATCTATGCCAACCCAACAAACACCTTCGGAGACACCTGTAGAGCATCTTTATAATCACCTAGTTACGTTGCGACGTTTGATAGCACACAAGGTGTTCCTACGGTATTCGGGAGTTGCATAATCTCATAGTCTGAGAACATGTATAAGTCATGAAGCAAGCAATAGCAATAAAACTTATCGATCAATATGCTAAGCTAACAGATGGGTCTTGTCCATCACATCATTCTCTAATGATGTGATCCCGTTGATCAAATGACAACACATGTCTATGGCCAGGAAACATAACCATCTTTGATTAACGAGCTAGTCAAGTAGAGGCATACTAGGGACACTTTGTTTTGTCTATGTATTCACACATGTACGAAGTTTCTAGTTAATACAATTCTAGCATGAATGAATAAACATTTATCATGATGTAAGGAAATATAAATAACAACTTTATTATTGCCTCTAGGGCATATTTCCTTTAGTCTCCCACTTGCAATAGAGTCAATAATCTAGTTCACACCGCCATGTGATTTAACACCAATAGTTCACATCTGTATGTGATTAACCCATAGTTCACATTGCCATATGACCAACAACCAAAGGGTTTACTAGAGTCAATAATCTAGTTCACATCGCTATGTGATTAACACCCAAAGAGTACTAAGGTGAGATCATGTTTTGCTTGTGAGAGAAGTTTAGTCAGCGGGTCTGCTAAATTCAGAGCCATGTGTATTTTGCAAATTTTCTATGTCTACAATGCTTTGCATGGAGCTACTCTAGCTAATTGCTCCCACTTTCAATATGTATCCAGATTGAGACTCAGAGTCATTTGGAGTGATGTAAAGCTTACTTCAACGTAACTCTTTATGACGAACTCTTTATCACCTCCATAACCGAGAAACACTTCCTTAGTCCTCTTAGGTAACTAAGGATAACTTTGATCACTATACACTGATCCACTCCTGGATCACTGTCGTACCCCCTTTCCAAACTCATATCAAGGCACACAAATGGTCTGGTACATAGCATGGCATACTTTATAGAACCTATGGCTAAGGCATAGGGAATGACTTTCACTCTCTTTCGATCATCTGTCATCACTACTGCAGGATGCTGCTAACGCGACACTACGATCAGAGACCCTTTGACGAAACTCTGTGCGATGCATTAATCGCAAACGGTGGTGTAAAAACCCGTCAAAAAGGTGCAAAACATTTGCGATGACGGATGCATCAAACACGGTTCAAATTTAAGTTCTATGTGTGATGTAGGGCATATGGTTCAGTGCAATTAACCGTTTGCGATGAGGTGCAACAAAAGAAACGGGGAGCCATATGAAGGTGTGTGTGATAAATAGCATACGGTTCACTAGGATGAACTATTTGTGATTAGGCAGCACAAAAGAAACGGTCAGCCAAATCAAGGTGTGTGTGATATACGGCATGCGGTTCATGCGGATGAACTGTTTGCGTTGAGACAAGAGAACATAAACGGTTCAATATAACAAGATGTGTGTGATACGCGACAAACAGATCTGTAATCAGAAATGTGTGCGAAGAATGATAATAACACAGACAATTGCTGCTAATAAGACATGTGTGTCGTGTGATGGGATTGCATACAGAACAACAACATATATATTACATGCATGATTAACCAAATTAAACATCCAATTACATAGGTGGCTACTACAACCATGGCATTTGCACACACCAAAGTAAACTATTACATGCATAATTTCATAGGTGGCTACTACACACATGGCACTTCCACACACCAATAAAGTAAACTATATATTACACGCATGATTAACTAGCATAAACGATCATCTGATCATCATCTACTTCTTGCGATGCTTGCTTTGCTTGTGGCTTGATCCGGGCTTGTCGGTTTGGGTAACGAGGCACTTCCTCATGTCAACGATCCTCCTGTGCATCTCGTAGCATGTGTACGCGCTCTTGGCCGTGAACCTGAGGTGACGTTCATCCAGTCGCCACATCCAGGCCCTGTGCTAGGATACGGGATTTGTTCTCTAGGCATCCTGCTTCATCTTTTCGTAGTAGGGGTCAATGATGGCCGAGGCGAGTTCAACCAGGGAGTCCTTCTTCGTGCTTACCCAGACCCTGTAGTGGTCACGGATTTTGACAAGGTTCTCGCAGGCCAAGAGCATAACACTGAGCGCTTTTACATCGTTGGTGGTTTCTACCGTGGAGAACTTGTAGTTGGTGCTGTTGACAAACCTGTTGAAACGGTCGCAAGGCTCTCTAGCCATGCAGTAGTGGTAGATGAGGACATGGTGGCGTATGCACAACTAGGCGGCAGCAACCTTCTGATCTATGCCGGGACTACCGGCGGTGTACTGGAAGTTGATGCCGACCTCCTTGTACTTGTCTCCCGCAAGCAACTGCTCAGCGGTGTTGATGTAGTCGTCCACCACGGCCGGGTCGATGGTGTACACCACCGAGAGGTCCGTCTCCCTCGTGTGGGTATCCACTTTATGTTCGCCGAACTCCATTGGAGCGCCCCTAGACATTCCCTCTCTATGTGTCGTCGTGGGTGTGCTTGTTGTGTTGTGGGGCGCGTTCAAAAGGTTGAAGAGACTAAGGTTATAATGGCCACGGGAATTAAAGGGGAGGCCGGACGACACGTCCTGATGGCAGTTCTAATTCACAGCGCGTAACTCCATCGTGCCGCACGTAACTGCATCGCATGGCAACGCGCGCGGCGCAACCGCATGCATATGGGGCCCCTGACGTGATGGATCAAACACATTTCAGATTTTTGTTGTGTGTGCGATTCAGGGCATACGATTTAGTTCAATTAACTGTTTACGATGAGGGTGAACAAAAGAAACGGGCTGCCAGACAAAGGCATGTGCGATGTATATCATATGGTTCACTCGGATGAACTGTTTGCGATTGATGAATTCATCGCTGACGGGTTACCTAGTGCGGTCCGTGCGTGTTGTGATATGCTCTGTCTGCAGAACATCTATGCTCTGTGTACAGAAGAACAATATATATATATATATATATATATATATAGGGAAAATCCATCCTACCACCCGGTGGTAGTTACCCCATATGTCTCATATACTACCATGTGGTACTATATATACTACTTTATCATTTTAAATATATTCATATACTATATCTAAGATATTTCAAAGCAAGTCATATGAAAAGAATACACATGAACCCATAGTTTATATATATATATATATATATATATATATATATATATATATATATATATATATGTACATACTTGTAACATGACATGATTGCAATACCAAATTAATCATCCAATTAAATTATATAACACATACCACAAAAATTGCAAGGTTCAAATTCAATGATTACAAGGCCCAAATTCATACATTCTAAACATCAACATTTCTGCAAAGGGATCAGCCGCTGACAAGTCATGTATGGGTTTGACACAATGACTTCCAATTGCTCCGTCATATGCTTTTCCAAAACGAAGTTTAGCTCTGTTGGAGCCTCTTCTATTCTACAATACCTGCCAGCTCTGATTAACATACCATTCATCTGTCCTAATGAAATGCGTGTTCAACCTTAGTACCCTCAGCAACTTTGCTCTAGCAAGAAAGAACTTGGCGAGTGTAATCTCCGGTAAGGTCCCTCGGTAGGAGTTAAAGTAATATTTGAGAGATGTAGATCCAGGCATTCAATGTGATTGTCGTTATAAACATTATCCAACTCTGGTCCTATAATTATCTGCAAAAGAAGAGAATGTGTTAGTGCCTACATGCAGTTTTGAACACTACCACACGCCTATTTGGTTTGCAGGATTTGTAAAATGCACCAACGTCCCATCTTCGATCTGACATGATTAACATGGGCATTTGATTACAATCTAGAAACATGTAGCCTTCTTCACAAGAGGTTGGATTGGATGAAAAATTTCCTAAGAAAACTAGTACAGATGAATCCAAAGGAGAAATGCTTATGGATTGTAACCATATGAATCAAGCAACCAATATGTGGTAGTGGTGGTGGTGGGGGTGTATGTCCTGAAATCCTCCAAATTTCATTCAGAAATCGTAGTACATTGTCATTGTAAACTTGGGAAAAGGTGCAAAAAATTGAACTCCCTTATGGTTAACATTTAACAGGAAAGGAACATCACCTTGATATTTAGCTTCTTCAGGCGCACAAAGCATCTCAGGCAACTGACAACTTGGTCTAGGTTGGGGCCGACAGATTCTAGTGCCAAGACCTTCACTGTGCCTAGAATCTGGGTGAAGCTTTCACTACAAAAAAAAAACACTTCCGTGATGATACGTGTTTGTCACAGTAGGTCACGTTTTCTGTCATGCATGTACATCCATGACGATTTTATGATAGAATGGTCATACCTGTGCTATCGTAGAAGTGTTCCATGACATTACCAAAATTATCATCACGGAAGTGTCCACTTCCATGATGATAAATCGCGCGTTATATAAGTGCTTTCGTCAAGGGTGACCGACATGTGGCCTCCACCGTAATGGCTCGCCGTTAAGCTATCGGGTCCGGTTTTGGATCCGATAACCCATTAACACCCCCAACAAATGTGGATTTTCCACGTGTAAAATCATCATTGGCTGGAGGAAACCCATGTCGGCTCACCATTGGGACAATTGTCATCCACTCATTGGACCGAAGGCGCCTATGATACATCAACATGTGGCACGACCCAACAGAGGCACATTCATGTGAAATGGCCGGCCTGTTTGACTTGGTCAAAAGGTGGCGGGCCATCCCACGAAAAGCCTGTTAACGACCTATTCGCATATAGCCCATTTACAACCCGCTAACCCAGGGCCCATTACAACCTATCCAAATTAGGCCCAGTAGCGTCATCTGGGCCGTCCAATATGATTCCAGTTCGTTTTAACTTCCGGCCCATGTATGGCCCATGAGGTCTTTTGGCCCATATGAGGCCCTTTGTAACTCTTGGCCCATTATTGGCCCGTGGTGAAACTAGCCCATAATGAATAGTGTATCACTTTATACCCATTAACGGCCCATTATTCCATTGGGCCGTTTCCAGCTCATATTATCTTTCGGCCTTCTCAGGGCCCATTTATTCTTGGGCTCATTTTCAGCATTTGTTTACTTATGGCCCATTACTGTCATTTTCTGCGTGTGAGCCAAATTCAGCCCATGGTTACAGTTGGCCCGTGTGTGGCCAATTAATACGTTGGGCCGTTTTCATAGCGTCATCAAATACAACCGATTAACGACGGCCCATTATGGTTGGCCCATGAATGGGCGATTCCAACTCTAGCCCATTTTTGGCCATAATGTGGTCTGTTATTGGCCCATGTTTGGCCAATCGATCATACGGCCCATAGAAGGCCCATTGATGGTACGGCCCGTAGAAGGCCCATTGTGTCTACGGCCCGTAGAAGGCCCATTGTTTCTACGCCCCATAGAAGGACCATTGTTTCTATGTCCCTTAGAAGGCCCATTGTTTCTGCGGCCCGTAGGAGGCCCATGGTAACTACAGTAAATATGTAGCCCATGGTTATTGTGGCCTAGTTTTAAAAAATAGGTTATTGCGACCACTAGCAAACCGCAGAAAAAGAACTACACTGACTACAAGCAAACAAATAAACAAGACAATAAGGAAATAAATAAGCAAGCAACTTTCGCTAAGCTATCATGGATGTTACACATATTACATTCACTAGGCATCAAAGTTCGCCACCAGTGCAAATATAGGGAACACAGCAGCATATCATGTACACTGGTTGTCAAAGTTGGCGAGCAGTGCAAATAAACGCCGCAACAAAACAAGTCCAGAACTGAAACCACTTCAGAAGAGCTCAAGAAACAATATCCTGGGTACCCATAATGCTGGCAAGATGCTTAGCAATCTTATTAACTTTCTCTTGTTTGGCGCTTAAATCCTCCAACACTTGTTGTTGCACCAGAAAGTATGCATCTGAATTCTGAAGGGACTTCCTTAGTCCTCCGGCTTCCTGTCGCATAACATCTGATCAATGTCTTTCAACTTGAAATTGAGACTCAAGAAGCCGAACTGATTCAGGCAGCGAGTTCGAAGAGCTGGTGCCAGTAGTAGTAGCCAGTAACTCGAACACTACATCAAGACATGACTTTGAGGTTGTCTTAGTGTCTTGAATATAGTTTTTATCAGCTTTCTTGGAGAACAATAGGGATGTCTCACTATCTTGAACCTTATCTGCATTACTTCCTTTACAATTCCATAACGGGGTACTCTTCTCCAATATTTTATCCGTGTTCTAAAAGAGAAACAAACAAATACATCACGGGTTTACAATGTAGTATATGAAACTCATTTTGGTAAACCAGTTCAGTAGTAAGGTGGACAGGGTAACAACATGAAACAAACATATATCTATGTAGTATGGTCACTGTATGGTCTATATCATTCTAGTTTATGTTGCCAAATCAAGATAGATACAGTTTGAATCATATTTATTTAAGACAAATCAGCATAGACAAAATATAAGTGTGGGAAACTACACAGCAATAACAACACTTGTAATGTGCATGGCATGAGAACATAACAGTTTATTCAATTGAAACTGAAATCAACATAGAGAAAGTTATAAGAGCAAACACGTTAAAGAAACAAGTTTAAAACATACTTGTTGCACCATTCGAGTTTCAATTGCATCCTTTAAATTTGAAATTAGTTGGTATGAGTAAATACAGTGATATAAGAGAAAATTAGTATGAACCATAGCTACGGAACCTGACCTGAGAACAATTCTTCTTCTGCTTTAAGCATTGACTTGGGGTTCAGAGTGGTGGTCCTCGTGCTATGGGCACTGCAGTTGCCTTACTAACTGCTTGTGTTTGGGTTCTCTTTGTGGAGACGGTGATGTGTCAACTGGAACTGGGTTACTATCTGTTGGGGTTGGGGTTAGAAGGGGTGTAGATGGTTCTCTGTCCAACTGGGTAGGGGTACAATCTGCGTGAGTCTGGGTTACGTGTGGTGGGGCTGGTTCTTGGTCAAGTACAATCATGGTTCTATCTGCATCGACAGGTAGCACTATCTTTTTTGAAGACCGTGTTTTTACTCCCATAGATACTGCCATCACCCCCTCCAATTGAAATGGCTGATAAACAAGAAAAGTAATTGGATGTACAGACATTGCAAGATAGACAGGTGCAATGGATAGTAGGGAAGAAAACAGGGCATGAAATAATTCACATTTATGTTTTCTAACCAAACAGAATAGCAGGACATAATTTCACATATATGATGGCTAATTATACAGGATAGCATGACACAATTTCACATGTATGATGGCTAACTAAACATGATAGAATGACATACTTCAAAATATGATGACTATGTAAACATGATGACATGATATAACTATACGATGTGTCTATTAAGGTGGTTGGCATGCCATAAATCACAAACATGCCATCGATGGAAACATGATGGCATGATATAATTCACGGATAGAATGACATAATTCAAAATATGATGACTATGTAAACAGGTTGAGATGATACAACTATATTATGTCTTTAGAAAATGGGTTGGCATGCCATAAGTCAGATACATACTGTCTATGTAAACATCATGGCATGATATAATTCAAATATATGATTTATATACTAAGCAAGTGAGCAGAGGGCAATCGCATATATGATGTGTCAACTAAGGAGATGACACTCCATATTGTGTATATGATGTAAAATTAAGCATTGCAATACAACATATGCATGATATGAGTAATATAACCCTGCCAAGTTTGAGCATACACCTTAGGGGGATAGTAGGACTGGTCATCTGCCTCTGAATCCTCCTCTAAAGAGCTATCTGTAACCAGCAAGATATCTGCGTCAGCAGGTAGCAGTGTTTGCTCTAAAGACCTTATTTTCACTCCAGCTTTCTCCATTCAAATGGCCGATGCACAGGAAGAGTAGTTGAATATACAAACATCGACGACAAATGCAATGACAAATACAAAAAAAGGACGACATGATATAATTCACATATATGACATTTGTCTAAACTGCATGGCACTGCATAATTCACATATATAATGCCTTGCAACAAGATAGCATTGCACAATTCACATATATAATGTCTTGCAACAAGATGGCATTGCATAATTCACATATATGGTAATTAGACACTAAACAGGTGGCATTCACACAAAGCATGTCTAAACTAAGCAAATGACATAGCAATGCAAGATACCATACGCACGATATGAGCAACATAACCCTTCCAAGTTAGAGCATGCACCTCTGAGGAGCTATCCGTAACCAGCAAGACATGCGCTTCATCAGATAGCATTGTCTACTCTGAAGACCTTGTTTCCACTCCCGATTTTTCCATGACTGTGCCGAATGGCTGATGCACAGGAAGAGTAATTGAATGCACTAAAATTGTTGACAAATTTAACACGTAATAAAAAATGATGGCATGATATAATTCACATATAAGATGACTGGCTAACCAGGGTGGCTGTAACATCCCAAAATTCTAAATTTTGGAATGTTATATTAAATAGATAGTTTTGATTTATTGTTTGATTGCTTGAGTGAAATTGAGTCAAATTTGAAACTTGTTGAAAGTTAAATGAGAGGGAATAAAAGGACTTTCCCAAACTTTCATCTTGCTTTTATGGTCTCCATGAATTCAAATCCTTTTTCAAATAGAAACCTTGGAGTGAAGATAATATGACTTCTTCCATTTAAATAAACAAAAAGGGTTTTCAAACGATTTGAATTTCATTCGGAAATTTTTCCAATTCATAAACTTCATGCAACTCAATGATTTTCATGAGAGAAGATAAAATTACTTCTTCAAAATATATGAAATATGAGTTGGGAGTTTTGAAGAAATCCAATTTAAAGTCCCTTTGAAAATTATTTTCAATTTAGGCTTATTTGGGTTTTATTCAAATTATTTTTCTCCAAAAACAAAATATATGGAAATTAGGGTAAAATGATTCCCTACAATAGAAAAATGGAGAGAAATAAATTTGAATTCATTTTGGTATTTTTAAAATGATTTTTATTGGATTTTATTAGAGCAGTAGCACTCTTTGTTTTATTTGAATTATTGAGGATTTTATTTGACATTAGAATAATGTTCAAACCGTAGGAAATCTTTTTCTGGAAATTTTGATATAGTATATGCCTATAGTATATTTTAGTTTATTTAGTTTTGTTTCTTTTTCTGTAGAAAGTAAATGTTTAAAAAAAACCTTTCCCTCTCGCCGACTGGGCCGGCCCAGCCCCTAGCTAGGCCGCGGCCCAGCCCACGTCGCCCGTCGCCACCGTCCCCGACCGGAACTCCGCTCGGGAGTTCACCGCCGCCGCCGTCCGAGTCCCGGCCGGGCACGCCTCCCCGTGGCCCCTTAACCAAGCCTCCCAAGGCCACCCCTCCTCCTATAAAAGCCACACCCCTGGCTCTCTCCTCTCTCTCCTCTTATCCTGCCGCATCTCACCGGAGCCGCCGCCGCATCTCGCTAGAGCCGCCGCCGTCTTGCTTCATCCCGTCGCCGTGGACCGCCGCCGACGCCGCGAACCTCCTCGCCTCGACACGCCGCCCATCCCCATCCACTCCGCCCACGCCGCAGGCCACCAGAGTCGCCACTCCGTCCGAGGCCGAAGCAGCCGCCATCGTCTTCCTCCCCGCCGGCGCCGTCAACCGCCGCGGTAACCGCCGCCCTCCCCTCGCCGTTGGATCTGGATCAAACGATCCAGATCTTTCTTTCGTTTTTTTTCGTTTTTTTAGCGAGCGTTCGCTAGGTTAGCTTCAATAGTGAACGCGTTCGTCGTTTATGCTTTTAAAACGGACGTTCGTCCGATAGTTTTCTGTCATGTAGCCAGGGACCCAGATATAATTATCTTTTCTTATAGATTAGTCCTTGTTCTTAAAACGATCACAACTGTTTGCTCGTTAGTCGGAATTAGACAAAACCAACGCCTACTTATTCGTTATGATCCCCTCTATCTAGTAAAACAACTTAAACATATTTTTGGAAAGTTTAAAATTTGAATTCAAATAGTTTAGTATTTGAACTTTGTTTGATCGTAACTCGAGTTTAATAACTCCGTTTAAACTGGTTCTTTTTGCAAATTGAAGCTCTTGACATGAATTTTCTGATAAGGCCAAATCCAAACAATTTTGGTACTGTTAGAAATTGTCTACTGTTGCAAGAGTTATTTGCTTGGTTTCAAAGTTTACCGAATTCCTTTTTTCGTTGTTTTCGATCTTTTGAGTGATTGCTTATGTGTGGTTACTATTGCTTGCTTAAGATAGATTGAACGGAATGAGACGAATAGAACTATCAGGAGTTGAGTGCGAATCATCTTCATCAACAGTACAAGCAAGTTCACACTTTGATCACAATCCTTTCATACCCAGTTTTTATGTATTGGGAAGTAGTTGATCAGGTAGAACCTATTGCCCTGTTTATCACCAAACCCTTGGGAGTTACTTCAAGGTTATGCTTATATTGCTATGCTATGCTCGAAGACGTGGATTGGGTTCGAGTGTATCCATGACAGATGTGAGTTGTTAATTAATGGTTCAACTTAAGGTGGCAACTTAAATACACATCTAGGTGGATTGAGGCAACTGGGTATTGTAGCGATTGCCTATTTTTTATGGAGCCCCACCCAGGCTCAAAGGGATCATGAGATTATTCATGCTAGAAACTTCCGTGTGCAGCCACAAGCTATTATGGGCTCTAGCATAGCTGATTAAGTCGTGCAAACTCTTACAGTGGTAGACTAGCAGATGTAGGGGAAAGTAGGTGTAACTGTCTACCCGATCGTAAGGTGCTAGCGCTTCTGAAAGACTATGTCTCGGTCATCCATTTCTCAAACACCTTGTAGTGCGAGAAAACCAACGGAGGAGATCGAGTCTTGTGGGGAAAAGTGTGCAAACCTCTGCAGAGTGTACAAACTAATCATGATTAGCTGTGTCCCGGGTTAAGGACATCTTGAGTATCTGGTACTTGAATTATTGATTTGATCTCATCACATTACTTAATTAATTTGTTGGGTCGTTAACTTTTAATTGGGATTGAGTTTGGGTTTACCTTCTCAATATTTTCAAACAACTGTGTAGTTAAATAAAATTTATTCCTTTGCAATATGGAAAATTGGCTTTTCGCAAAAACATTATAACCATAAAGCTTTTCCACCAGCCATATATGCATGTAGTGATAGCTATTATTCATCATTGCTCTATGGTGTGAATTTGCCAGTACATTCAATGTACTGACCTACATGGCAGCAACGTCTTATGTTGCAGGATTCTTACGACGAGTAAGTGATGCGTTAGGGTTACGATTCCTACACTCAACTTTGCCGTTTGTGTTGATGGGAATCCACAACCTTGTTGTTACTTCCGCTATTTGGATTGAGGTAATAGTATTTACGTTACTTTATACATGTGATTTACCTCTGTTATAAATCCTCGAGTACTTTGTGTGTCAGCATACCGATCCAGGGATGACACTTAAGCACAGAGACTTGACCGTTTGAGGTCGGGTCGCTACAGTGGCATTGGAAAATTCACATATATAATTCTTGGCTAAACAAGATGGCATTGCATGATTCACATATATGATAAATAAACTAAACATATGGCATTGACACAAAGCATGTCTAAACTAAGTAGATGACATCTTTGATGTATACAGTAAGCAATGCAAGGCACCATATGCATGATATTACCAACATCAGCATGCCAAGTTAGAGCAAAGACCGCGGGGGGTAAATAGGAGTGGTCTTCTCCTTCTGAATCCCCCTCAGAACAGTTATCTTCCTCTTGATTACAATCTGAAATGGGTGGAGGGGGGGCTGCCTTTGCACCCACCATGGAGCGACGTCTACATGAAATTTTATTGCCACACAAGGCTCGTCTCTTTTGCTCTACATGTTCAGTTACATTGTGTACAATAACTGACATGCATAGGAATAAACCATAGTGAGATCATGCAAGGAGTGCATACACAAATCCAGAGTGATGGTAGCAAACTGTGGATAGACCCAAAACCAATGATAGCAGGCAGATAATAGCTTTAGTTAAAACAATACAGATAATGGCTCCTTCAATGTTTGTTTGCACCCAACATGAAACTCATAGTAGACACCCGGGATTAACCAGATAGTAGACAAATAGTACTGATTGCTGCCCTAATATGTACCCCACAACCATTTAGAAACTCAAGTTTCAACATTAGTTTGGACCTAACTCGGAGTCTAATAGGTGAATACGATGATAAAGTAGCATGTCATCATATTAAGCGATGCATAATGTAAGCATACACGAAAGAGTGCGACCTCTCTTGCAGACCCGTGTAGTCCTCAAGGTCATCTGCTCAGTTGATGATGGTAATGCAGTTGTCGTGGCTGCCGGCGGTGGGGAAGAAGATCTGAGGCGGCGAAAGACAGTCTAGAGAGTGGATCCCTGCTGTGGTGAACCCTTCCATCGTTGGAGCAGCCGAGCTGGGGTGGAACACAGCGCCGCAGGAGTAGGACAAATCACACAAGGTTTTCTTTGACACATATCTGTAACAGAAGTAATTGTGTAAGGGCATGTTTGAGTTTGACGATTCTAACAATGCAGGGATAGGAAATAGACAGGAATAAGATAGGAATGCAAGTGCAAAACAGAGAATTTAAAAACACATGATTTCTGCCAATCTGGTTGTTTGATTCACAAGAATTGGAAGATCACAGGATGTAAAGAAGCATGGTGAGATTAAGTCAAACCACAAGAAAATGTACGGTTATAATGCTATTATGCTACTATCTCTTAGTCTTGTGCTTCATGAATAGGAATTTGAACAGGAGGACAAGTGGAAATTAAAATTCCTAGGGTTTTTATTTCAAGGAGACACTAAAGGAACAAATTCTACAGTTTTCCTTTGCTCCATTCCTTTGAACCAAATTCATGAATAGTAGTACCATAGGAAACTTTCCAATTCCTATGTTTTTCCTTCACTTTTCCTTTCAAGCACTTGTGACTCTAGTAGGCAGGCTGGAGCAAGGAAAAGCCTACACTAAAAAAATGTTTTTGTGCTACTTCTATTATTTTGGACCCAGGCCATTGCCCTACTAGCTCAACTCCCAGGCCCATCGACAAATGCATAGCTCAAACGCGTAGAGATAAATAATGATGGCATTCAAGAGAGTCCATCACGGATAGCTAAGTTGCCTGGTACCTCACTTCTTGTCATATAGTAGGATAAAATAATCGTATTTCACGTTACTACATGTGCTCAGTGGACAATATATATAACATGTAGAGTAAAAAAGAGATGCAACAAGTGTACAACCTCTTTGGCGAAGCCATGTCGATCGCAGCGTGATTGGGTTGGTCGGTGAGGATGCTCCGGCTGTCTTGGTTATCGGAGGAGGGGAAGAAGATCTTAGGCCTATGGAGATGGAGCCCGGGGTACTACTCCACTGTGATGGAGGGTTTCACCGTTGGAGCAGCTCCGGTGAGTTGTACGACGCCGAGGCTGAAGCAGGACAAGAGAGACAACGTTAACCTGAGTGGAATTCTAATAGCATCTCCAATAGATGACGTAAAATACATAACCACAAAGTGCTAGATGTAAAATGCATCATCCGCTCATCTCTAAACTTAACTATCGAAACTGAATTTAACTGCCGAAACTGAATTTAACTGTGGAAACTGAATTTTGCTGTCGAAACTGAATTTTACTGTCGAAACTGAACGCACTAGTAGCAGAAAAGCAGTAGCAGCAGTGCGTGCGAGAGACGGGGCAGCTGGTTGTGTAGCTGCATCAGGTGAGGCTACACATCAGTTGAATGACTTTTTTCATCTTTGGTCAGACGATTTTCCAGCCGTTGGATACAAAGTCAAGGGCCTGCAGTTCATCTTCAACCTCCACCCCCCTGAGCTACCAGCCACCACCTGCCAAATAGTCGCCCCCCGCCACGCACTGCCCGTGGTGCACCGCCCGCCCTCCCCGAAACTACTCCCCACCACCGGTCCGCCGCCGCCCCGACTATCCCTCTAGCCCCCCCCCCCCCCCCCGTGCTGAGATTTTTATCCGGCGATCCCCACGCCACCGCTCCACCACTGCCGGCAACCATCGCCCCACCCTGAACCCTAAGATAGATAGTGGGGTACCTCTCCGGCGAGCCCCCCTCCCTGCTGCGGCTGGTTCTTCCTTAACTCCGGCGAGCCCCCCCCCCCCCCCCAAAATCGACTGACCCAAAAGTCGATTCAGTCGACTGAAGTGTAGCTAAATTGGAGCAGCATCGCAAGCAAGAGCAAGAGCGAGAGCAGAAGCACAAGCAAGATCAATAGAAGGAGCAGACCAGGCAGGGGACCGAGAGCAAGATCAGAGGAGCAGCATGAGCAAGAGATAAAATAGCAGCAACTCCTACTGATGTGGATGTGACCGCCGAGGGAGCGCTGCCATGGAGGAAGTGGCCGGCGACGCCGTCGTGGATGGAGCCACGCCGTGTCGGCTCGGGACCGAGCGCCCGCAGCACCGTGAGATCGAATCAAGAAGAAAATGCGGTGATTAGTCTACAACCTCTTTGGTGGCGCCAATTAGGCCGCATCCGAGGAAACGGCGATGATGCTGGTCTTCTGGTGGTGCAGGTGAAGACGACGGCGTGGGAATGGAGGTGGCACAAAAGATGAGGCGAACGTCGGGGAAGCTCCTCGGAGGTGGAGTACGGGGTGGCTGAACCGGCGGGACGATGAGATCGATGACGGATCCTCATCCGGTAGGATGGATGAGGGACGTCGAGGTGTTGATGTGGACGATGTTGTCGGGGAAGAGGCTCCGGCTGGGTGACCGACGGAGGAGGGTGTGGGGCTTCGCGGGTTTTCGCGGCCTCAGTGTATGAGTGGTTGGGCGGATGGGATGGGAGTGTGGAACCATGGCTTAGGGACGCGCTTGTCCGAAATGTGGGGTAAGTTATGAAAGTACCCCCACCGATTTGAGGCAGTTCTTTCGGTTCAGGGGTATCACGGTCATTTCACGTGTCGGGATTTCACAGGAGTTGATAGTTTCCAAGCGCGTTGTAATTTTGGAATTGCAAGGCGTGGGTTGAGATGGAGGGAGTTGTCGGAGCACAACGAGAAAAATATATATCTTATATATTTTGTTGTAAGAAGGCGCGGGTTGAAGAGGCGGGAGTTTTGCAGCATGATAGACACAGATGCTAGCTTGAAATTTCGGCATAACAAGGCGCGGCTTGAAATTTTGGGAGAACAAGCTTAACGTGTACCAAAAAAAAGAAAATCCGCACCTCATCACTATAGGGAGCCATGTTACGTTTTACTATATTACTAGAAATGCATTCAAATACAACAAAAAAACTAAAAAATCAGGACAACAAACATAACGTGTACAGTACCAAAACAATTTGCACTTCCCTCAACAATAAAAAAACAATGTGTTTTGTCTAGCATATGGACTAAATTTGAGTACATTTTCCCTGTTTGAATGGGATTCTCGGGTTAGTTATACAACAATCTAAATATTATCTTCACAACGCATGACATGAATATAGGAGAAGTAAATTCCTATATAAATACAAACTACATGTACATACGATCTCAAATACAAACTACATGTTGAATTCAAAACATAGTACATGTATGCTCTATCTAGATGTTCGGAATCTAAACCATGTATGATATACTACATACAATGTGTCTAACACGCACAACACACACACAGACACCATTTAGACTAGTAAGGTACACGTACATTGCACGCATGAGATTTGGCAACCAACTTATGAATAAATACCACATTATAGCATGTAAGCTTTGAGTCATATATGCATGACATGTTCGTTTAATTCTTATAGTTCATTTCATTAAAAATCATCTAGTTTTTATAAGAAAGCTAATCTATTTTAAGATTCATGGAATTGTGCGTTGTAAGGCATAAAGTAAAAACAAATAATGGAAAATCATGTAGAAAAACATTTGGGCGATTGTGATACGGAAGATTCTAGAACAAAGAAGAAGTGATTGTGTTTTGAGGTTTGTGCATTATGCTTAAGTTCAACCATGGAGTCTTCTAGATTGTACATGTGGCAAAATCTGGTGGAACCTATATGATATCCAATGGCCAGTAGTGCTCAAATTTTCCATCTGTGCACCATCAGATTGGCCGCATCCAACAACCATCTTTCAAAGTTGAAGTTATCCGCACACTATATAAAATATAAAAAATATAATATATATAGGGGTATAGATATAGATATGTGATGCGAAAGCCATCCATCATCTCCAATTAGAATAGTGTGTCCATGCACGAATGCAATGTTGCCAAACGATGTCTGCCATTGGTATCTCAAATTCAAACCAGTATGACCTTGTTCAATGTGTATACAGTACAACATACTCGTTTCCAAACCACACCGGGCATATCTCCGTTATATTCATGCATGCATGGGTTTCAAACATCATGATCTCTTATTCAAATATTTGAATTCAACTTTACATTGATTATGACCTCACCTAGTCTTTTACACCCACACAGTCGTCTTCTCTTTATAATTGTACCACTAAGTTTCTCTCGTGCATGCATGCACACACTACCAGTCAGCATTATCAATCACACACATGCAATCTTTTTCTTCGAGTCGGTCTCCCATGCAGGCACACACACGCCTCCCCCTCTCCATCATATCGGGCATTCTTTATCTCTCATGTGCATGCGCAACGATCGATGTTCCTCTATGTGTGTGTGTGTGTGTATATAGCTAGGTCTTTCACAGTTGTCCACACAAACCGATCAATCTATATATCTAGTGAGGTCTCACCCTCTTTCCCATGTCCACATCGATCAATCTATACCTCTCTATATAGGATTACATAGCTAATACACCCACATTAATTATATATCCAACGTCCCCCTCTCATCATCCACGCCTTCCACTTCATCTCTCAGACGCACGCAGAGTGGCGAAGACAGGGGCGGTTGCTGGTAAAATGGTTTAAGTTGATGAATTGGCCCTCCTCGTAAAGTATTAGCAATGCATGGCCCCCTAGCTCATTTAATTTTCATGGCTCCGCCACTACGTGCAACATCGCATGTTCTCACCCCCTCTCTTTAAATATCGATCTCGCACTTGTGCACTCCTTCATAGTCTCCCTCCTCTTGGCCCCTCGCACCATCTTCTAGCCCCCCATCGGATTTTGCCACATGTACAATCTAGCAGACTCCATGGTTGAACTTAAGCATAATGCACAAATCTCAAACCACAAGTGCTTCTCCTTTGTTCTAGAATCTTCTGTATCATAACTGCCCAAAACTGTTTTTCTAGTTGAATTGCCACTATTTGTTTTTACTTTATGCTTTACAACGCATAATTCCATGAATCATAAAATAGATTAAGGGCTTCTTTGATTCAAAGGATTCTCAAAGGAATTTTGGAGGATTCTAACCCTTAGGATATTTTCCTATCTTGGTTGTTTGATTCATAGGATTGTAAACCATAGGAACTTTTTTCATAGGATTCATTTGCACTAGATTTCATAGGAAACATCCCATCTACTCAAACCTCTTTGAAAGAATCTTGCGTTTTTTCTATGCACAATCAAACACTCGTACAATCCTGTAGGATTCAAGATGACATTCCACTATAATCCCATGTTTTTTCTATTCCCGCATTTTGGAAATCTTATGAATCAAAGAGGCCCTAGCTTTTTTATAAAAACTAATTGATTTTGAATCAAATGAACTATAAGAATTAAACAAAGGTCTACATCAGGCATATATGACTCGGGGCTTACATGCTATAGTGTGGTATTTATTCATAATTTGGTTGCCAAATCTGATGTGTGCAATGCACGTGTACCTTACTAGTACTTCGAGCATGTGCAAAACACGTAAATTAGAATTCCAATGGCACACTACATAGTGTCTCTCTTACAATTCATGAAGCCATGTGGTACATGTGGAGGCGTTGTCGCGACCTCCTTGTGTGGATTGATCATAGTGACGTGCTGCTGGTTCCAGAAGAATGTACTCATCCTCTCTGAGCCACATTGGCGGTACATGCATGAAGCGAAGATGTGCACGCACGCCACGCACACACTCATTCCCTCGCACGCACACGCGGGTACACGGGCAAACACATTTTTGTACGAAGATCCACCCCATGTGATAATTTGACGCATGTAAAGTCCTTCACTTCATTGATGGTCAATTAATACAGCGCATGCAAATTGAGTGGATGTGAGGGCAGAAGAAAGACATTACTACTCCATTATGCACATGCGAGTAGTTAAATCATGTGTTGCTAGTACTTCTGTTGGTCTCCATCGTATTTTGTGCCAATTATTGACCATATTTGTAAGTAACATAATATTTATGCATGTCATAAAAAGTGGCACAAAAAAAGGGGCCAATAAACCAGGACGCCTGCAGGATGATCAATTTTTGCCAGCGCTACTGTTGGTGGCCTTTGTATTTAAATATGAACGGAGTGGAGTAGTACTATCTTTATCTTAGCCTCGTAGGGATCTCCCAGCGCCTAGGCTCGCCTCCCCGCCTCGCCCACCGAATCCTACTAGGGAGGATCCCGGCATGGATAATCCCTTAGATCCCAGGATCCCGCCGGCTGCCCTCCCGCTGCGGCCCGCAGCACTGCCGCCTTTGAGCGAAACCCACATGAGTTTTGGAGGGGATCCATCGCTCTGGAATCATAGATCGGTGGTGTCGGAGGACATGTCAGGGCTGCGTTTTAGGTGGTGGGAAGCAAGGGGAAATCGGATCGACGAAGCATCGCATCGATTGGAAAGGAGTTCCAAGGAGTTGCGCCTGGCGCAACACAAGGCGGAGGCGCAAGTCGATCTCAGGGGAGAGATGCCAAGGGATGTCAGCATCTGGCAGCATCGCATTGATTTCGATCTAGGGTTAATGGCAGAGATCATATTCACGGAGTCGAATGCAGAGGAAAGAATGCGCCACTACTAGGGAAAACCTTATACACAGAATCTTAGCAGCAGCGCGGCTCAAAAAGAAGAGCTACTGCTAATTAGCAGTAGCGCGCGCACGCAAAACTCGCTGCTGACACGACATTAGTAGTAGCGTGCTCGGATAAACCTGTGCTGCTACAAATATCGACTGACAGTGTCCACCCACCTACATTTAGCAGCAGCGCATTGACACGACAGGCGCTACTGCTAAAGCTGTAGTAGTAGCGCGCTTTTTCTGAGGTCGCTGCTGCTAATTTTCAAATTCGGCACACTATTGGTCCCGACTAGCAGTAGCGCATGTGCAGAAAGCGCGCTGCTGCAACATTATTATCAGCAGCGTGTTTTGCGTCCCACGCTACTGCTAAGCCGCACCAACCCACCACCTTTCCCCACCCGTCCTCCCCTCCCCCATCTCCTCTCTTCCCTTTCCCCTACCTCCCACATCCTCGCTCTCTCACTCTTCTTCTTCCTCAATACTTCTCCCCCATTACTCTCCCTCTCCTACCTAGCTTTCTCTCTCTTCATTACTCCTAGCTAACTACACCACCTCCATTAATGCATCTCCTTTCTCCTTTTCCTTCCCCCTCCACTAGTCGAAGTTATCTCCTCCCAAATTAGCTAGCTAGGTAGATGTAGCATTTAGTTAGGTGACCTATTTGCCCCCTAACTAGATCTATCTTTGTCAAGAAGAGCTTTTTGCACTTTTTGATCTCCCTACATCATCATCTCCACCGTGTGCTCAATCTCGAGATAGAGGTGATTAAAATTTCATGCTTTTGCAAAATGGAAACATGTTTATGTGTGTGTGATATGATAATTGGGAGATATGATGGAAATTGTGTGTGTGGCATGAGTTGACGCCAAATTGTGCTTTTGAGTTGCCTATGTTTTGCCGAAATGTTGATTTATTTCTGTTTCGGCGAATTTCGGGCAAACTCTAGATCTATATATGTCCTATTTTTAGGGAAGGTCATGCCGAATTTTTGTATGACTTTGATGCATGCATGCATTTTTATAATAAATTTGTTTATTATTACCATGCAGACGTTCACAATGGGCAGTGGAACGATGGTGGACAGGTGGTTGCGGTCGGCGGTGCAGGACATGATAGAAAATAACCGGACAGAGGTTTTATGTCCGTGTCGAAAAAGCAAAGGAATAGTTTGGCTTGACCCCCAGGACGATGGTCGTGTCGAAGCACACCTGCTCATGACTGGTTTCGCGGATGGCTATACTCGGTGCATAATTGAAGATGAGGATGACGATGTTGCCGACGGGGCAGGCAATGATGACACGGGGCAAGATGAAGAGATGATCGATAATGGCGGCAGGGAAGAGGCCGGACATGGCAGCGGAGAAGGGGCCGGACATGGCGGTGGAGAGAACGACATGGACTCCACGCAGCAGAGTTCGTCAGTACTAAGTTCAATCATGCGGGACCCTCATGTTCAAGCATTGCTTCACAAGGAGACGAGTACTGAGAGAGCTGCTTCTAGAGAGGAGGCTAAGGTGGAGCAACTGGTGGTAGACTCGAACACTCCATTGTATGATGGTTGCAATCCTGAGGTGACCTGCTTGAGTTTCATGCTCCAACTCATGAAGACGAAGGTTAAAAACAAATGGACCGACACTAGCCTCAATGAGCATCTCAAGTACCTAAAGGATGTTCCTACTAGTGTTGATGAGGCCAAGAAGATCGTGTGCCCTCTTGATCTGCCACACGTTAGATACCATGCATGCATCAACCATTGCATAATTTATCGGAAGGAGCATGCAGAAAAAAGAAGTTATCCGGTGTGCAATGCTTCTCGATACAAGAAGGCCGGGAAGAAATTTCCCCAGAAAGTTGTATGGTACTTACCGATCACTCCTCATCTCTAGCGGTATTTTGTAGATCCCAAGGAAGCAAAGCTAATGCGCTGGCACGCGGAGAGGAAGAAGCCCGACGATGGAGATGATCCAAAGCTGAGACACTTCAAGGATGGAAGCCAGTGGAGAGCGTTGAACAACTTCTATCGGTATTTCGAATGTGATGCAAGGAAGATCGTGCTCAGTGTGTCTACCGATGGCATGAATCAATTTGGCAACCAGAACACCAACCATAGCACATGGCCCGTGTTTGTATGGATGTACAACCTCCCCCCTGGTTGTGCATGAAGTCGAAGTACATTCACATGAGCATGCTTATTCAAGGGCCAAAACAACCAGGAAATAATATTAATTTGTATCTGGGGCTACTTCAAGAGGAGTTAGACACGTTATGTAAAACACCGGCCAAGACATGGGACGCCAGCAAAGGCAAGTATTTCTACATGAGAGCCGTGCTGATCACGATGGTGCACGACTATCTCGATTACGGATATGTCGCAGGCTAGGTGTGCCATGGATATTGCGGATGCACGCGGTGCATGGATGATACGACGTCTCAGCAGCTAACGTCAAGGAAAGATGGCGGGTCTGGGAAAATCGTGTACATGGGGCATCGAAGATGGCTCGAACAGGACGACCCGTGGAGAAACCGTGGAGATCTATTCAATGGTCACGCTGAGCATCGAGGACCTCCACGTAAGCGGAGCGGTGCCGAAATCGATGAGCTGTTGAAAAACTGGAAGGAGTGCCCCGCGCCGGGAAAGACAATGAGAAAGGCGCCGGAGCCGCTGCTGAAGGTATGGAAGACGAGGTCTGTGTTCTGGGACTTGGAGTACTGGCACAAACTCGATACACCTCATTGCCTTGATCAAATGCATATCTGTAAGAATGTCCTTGAGAGCTTGCTCGCAACACTGATGAACATGCCGGATAAGACCAAGGATGGGCCGAAGGCAAGAAAAGACTTGCAAGATTTGAAAATCAGGGAAGATCTGCACATGCCGCCCCGTAAAATGTCAGACGAGACAGAGACGGAGACAGAGGCACGGGAGAAGAAGGGCAAGAAAATAAAGAAAGAGGATTATTGCCCCCCTTCTTGCTTCACCTTAAGTCAGGCTGAGATCGATCAATTCTTTAAGTGCCTTACCGGAGTCAAAGTTAGTTCCAATTACTGTGGAAAGATAAGCAAATATCTAGACACGGACAAGAAAAGGTTCTGCGGGATGAAGTCCCATGACTGTCATGTGATGATGACGCGGATACTACATGTTGCCCTTAGAGGGATAATGGACAAGCATGTCCGTGACACGCTTATTGGTCTTTGCAACTTTTTCGACGCCATCTCTCGAAAGTCGATCAGTGTGAAGTAGCTCTGAAGGCTATGGGAAGAGATTGTTTTGATACTGAATGAGCGTGAGATGTACTTCCCGCCTGTGTTCTTTGACGTGATGGTGCATCTGTGTGTCCATATTGTGGATGACATAATAGACCCAGGGCCATCATTCCTGCACAACATGATGCCATTTGAGAGGATGAATGGGATCATCAAAGGATTCGTTCGTAACATGTCCCGTCCAGATGGAAGCATCGTACAGGACTATGTGACACAAGAGTGCATCTCTTTCTGCGAGAATTTTCTATATGGCGCAAAGCAGCCGCCTGGTGTTAGTGTTGGTTTGCCCGTTAACAAGCATGATGGGAGGCTCGAAGGAGAAGGTCACTGCAATGGTCGCAGGGAACTGCACGTGGCATACTCAGATCGATGCAGCGACTTTGACAGAGCAAACTTGGTAGTGCTACAACACCTAGACGAGGTAGATCCTTTCATGGCACTGCACAAAGAAATTATCGCAAAGAAGTATCTTGACCAGGGGGTATGCAGGATGGACGCCGAAGTTACTAGAGAGCACAACTCCACTTTTCTGGATTGGTTCAAAGAGCATATTATTGCTAATCCCCCGGAGGAGGGCTCTAAGGACGGATTGCTCATATACGCCTTAGCACATGGCCCCTCGCCCAACCTCGTAACCTATCAGGCATATGATATCAACGGATACACGTTCTACACGGAGGCCAAAGATATGGACAGTGATGATCAGAACTCAGGGGTGACGATGGAATGCATGACCGGCAGCGACAACGGCGCAACTGAACGATTTTATGGAAGGGTCGAGGAGATCTGGGAGCTTGACTACTCTGGACTGCACAACACGACGATGTTCCGTGTCAGATGGGCTAAGAATGTCGAAAGAGAAAACCGGATTTTCACTACCATGACTATACCCGATGCCAAGAGCGCTACCGTGAACGCTATCGCAAAAAATGAGCCATGGGTACCCGCTAAGCACGTGACACAATGCTTCTTCATAACCGACCCGCGCAATCCCGGCCGTGTTGTCGTGAGGAGAGGCAAAAGGAACATCATTGGAATGGATGGAGTCGCCAATGAGGAAGACTACGATCAGTACGACAACCCAATGAGGGAAGATGACGATGATGATGAAGTATACGTCAAAAGAAGAATCAATACTACATTACGTAAGAAAAACCGTACTCCATGGAAAAGGCAAAGTCACAATGAGGGGCTCAATTATTTTTCAACGAACAAGAAGGGAAAGAAGCTGACTCAAAAACAAAAACGTCAACGCTGAGGAACCGTATGTTATCGGTCAAATGATGTAATATATATATATATATATATATATATATGTTCCTATTTTATATACACACTTAACCATTATTATGCATGGGTCCAATGATGTAATATATATGTTCCTATTTTGTATACATATCTAACCGTCAAATGATGCAATATATATCGCCTTCCCTTCATTCACTGCTCTTGGAAAAAAAAGGAAAAGTGAGAGAAAATAAAGGAAAAGAAAAAGAAAAACTAGTTGTAGTAGTAGCGGTTTACTAAAAAAGAGCTACATCTAGTCAAGGTAGCAGTAGCGGTTTCCGTATAAAACCGCTATTGCTGCATGTAATAGTAGTAGCGCTTTTGGTCAAAACGCGCTACTGCTACGTCCACTTAACCCAAAATCCTCACTCTCTCTGCTTCATCCCGCCTCTTTCCCCCCCAAATCCCCACTCTCTCTTCCCCTGTCACACCGCCGCGCTCCGGCGCTCGCCCCCGACCCCGGCAATTGCCCCCGACCCCAGCACTCGCCCCCGACCCTGGCACTCGCCCCCGACCCGATGCTCGCCCCGACCCCGACGCGCCACACCTCCCTCCTCTGCTTCCTCCCCTCCCAACCTAGGCCGTCGTTGGGCCTGCCTCCTCGCCCCTGCACCCTCTGTAAACCCCCCCTCTCTCTCTGCTAGCTAGGGTTCTTGGGTTAATTTACTTTGTTTTTAGTTAGGGCAGTAGGTTAATTAGGTTATCTATTTAGTTATGAATTTAGCTAGGTTTTAAAATAGGACAGAAATTTAGGGTTAAGCAATGGTAGTTAAAAGAAAAGGCAGCATTTAAGCAATTGTCCAAATCAACATCCCTTGTTAAAGCAAATTTAGTTAGGCTGCATTTATATGCAAATTTGAACTGGACATGTGATATGTGGATGTGTCATGTTTTGGACATGCCATGTTTGGAATTTGGACATGTCATTTGGACATGTGATGTTTTGGTTCAAATTTGGTAAATGATCCGAGTGGCCTATGTTACGCCGGAATGTTGATACATTTCTGTTTCGGTGAATTTCAGGCGCTCGATATGTCCATTTTTTAGCAAAGGTCATGCTAAAATTTTTCGTGAATTTTGGCATGATTTGTGCTACATAGTAGGCATATCGAGTGCTGGCACATAGATTTCTTTTTTATGTCATTTCTCATTTTTTCGTAATTTTAGAATTAAACAGGGAGACTTAATCATAGGAAACATGTCGAACAACGAAGAAACTAGGCCTTCTGACCAAGATGCAGACGAGATGGATTATGAGGGTGAACAAGAGTACCTCGACTATTTGACTGCTAAGCAAGGTTTGCAGGTCGGCCTTGATGATGGTACTGACACCGACATCGACACCGACGTCGCCGGCACTGATGGCGACGCCGAGACCGGCGGGGAAGGTACCGGCAGGGAAGATACCTCCGGGGAAGGTACCGACGGGGAAGATACCGGCGGGGAAGGTACCTGCGCCGATGCCGCTACAGAAAAGAAGAAGCATAAGAAGCAGAGGATACGAAAACCTAACAAACTAGGGATTGGACGACTAATGATCACAAAGATGGCACTTGGCAAGTTTGAGCCATTAGATCCGGAAGAACCTCGCAATTGCTATGGGAACAAAGTAGGATGCATCCTAAGGGAATGCGCGAGCATCAATGACGATGACTTAAGGAGTAAAGAATAATTGACACAGTTGCTCCTAACGAAGTTGCACAAGAGATGCAAGTTCCCTGACCGGGATGATAACATAGAACAACCGTGGGATGACCCGAAGATGAAAAAGATTAACAATCACGCCATGGGCATGTTCAGCAATGATTTGGCCTCCTGGAAAGGGAGGGTGAAACGAGCTATTGAGGCTGAGGAACCCTTATCCAAGATTCTAGAGGAAAATCCGACACTTACAGAAGAGGAGTTCGAAAAGTTCAAGGACACTTGCGCTACCGAGGCAGCCAAGGCTAAGGCTGCGAAATTCAAGAGCCTTCAGCAAAGGAACACGGGGAAGCATCGCCTCGGAAGCCGTGGCTACCTCGGTAAAAGGCCCATATGGGATAAGGAGGACGCGGAACGTGAAGCCGCGGGTATCCCAGACCCCTTCGCGAAGTTCACCAACCCCTTGGAGCGTGACTTCATCAGGGCCCGCTACAAGTGGGACAAGGAAAAAAGGTTTTTTACACGGACCAGATCACGAGGAAATTGATTAGACTACTGGTAATTATTCTTTTAGCACCTTACATTTAGCTCCATATCTAGTCGACTACACATTCCTAAACGGTTCACGCTCCTTCTGCAGGAGAAGCAACACCAGCTTGCAGCCGAAAGCCCTACTTCTCCGATGAGGCCCAAGTGGGACACCCCTCTCAACCGGGCCTTGAACGAACTTAAGGGACTCCCTTTGGATCAGCGGCCGCAATATGGTTGGGTGCACGGCGCTGGAGACGGCGCCACATGGAAGGCGTTTTACAACGAGGGCCCGGAGGCCAAGAAGCAGAAAAAGAAGTTTAGTCAGGCGGACATCGACGCGAAGGTGAAGCTTGCGGTCGAGAAAAAAGCAGCTGAGGACGCGAAAAAACAGCAGAGGAGAAAAATGAGTTGCTACAGTAGGCAGTCAATGCAGCTGTAACTGCCCGCAGAAATGATTTTGCTACTAACTTTGTTCCAGCTATCAGCAACTGGATGAAGGAAAATCCAGACAAGACGGTACATTATTTCCTGTTGCCTAGTTTCGGCGTGAGCAACTCCGTGAACAACAACACCACTGCACCATCACTTTCTCAAGCAACCGGGCCGCTTCTCGCACCCGCTCCCGCTCATAGCAGCCCGTCCTTAGTCTCTGGCGTGCTAGGTGGGCCTTCGTCTTTGGCTGAGCTCAACGCCCTCACGGTAATTACATGTCGCACCAACATACATATATAGAATATTTCATTTCCATTGCCTTTCGAATGTTTTACGCCATAGACATGTGTTTTGAGGCCGACGAAACCCCGTGCACCATACTCTACTTGATCAAAGGCCAGAAGGTGGACATGGGAAAGGGGGTGATAGTGAACCCATTGCAACCCACGTTCCACAACCAGCTAATCCCCGTTGGGCACTTCAGGGTTAACTTGTCCAGTGTGAAATCAGGGCACGAGGATTTGCCTCCTCCAGTACGGCATGTGGGAGAGGACGACGAGACCCCGCCGTAGATTGGAAGCTGCAAGGGTTGGGTGCTACTATGGCCGAAGAATCTTCTTCGTCTGGAGCAGGCCGAGAGCACACCATTAACCACACATCAACAACCATGTGCGGAGACCACCACCCCGCCTACGCAATTTCCAGCTCCTGTAGTGTCGGGTGAGAGTGGCGGACGACGTGATGAAGGGGGTGCAATAGTACTGGCTGATGTAATCGGTTCTGTAGAACAGAGAATGGATGATGATGAGACGGAGGTCGACCCAATGGCTTTCCTCAATACAAATGCGTATGACTGTGACATAGATATGATTAGTCAACCATATGACGAATCAGGCTATTAGCATGTTAATGAGGATATGGATGATATGCCCGGGCAGGAAGGTCATAGCACGGATTGCAAGAAGTCTCTCTTCATGAAATCCTCACAAGACATGCCTGAAGATGCCGCCTCAACACAGACTCAACTAGCCGGGGGTCGTACAGTGCTTAGCCGACAACACTGGGGCAGGGGTTAAGGAAGGGTCTGGAAGGTGTGCCCAAGAAAAAGTAGAGGAAGAGACTGGGGAAGATAGCTGCCTCCAAACAAGCTAGAGCACATAGCAGCCAGACGATGGATTCTGAAGAGCGTGTACCCGTGAAAGGTGCGGCCATGTTCCAGCTCACGGGCGAGCCAATGCTACTGCCGAAACCGCTGGAGGCACTATCAAGGGATCTCAGGAGACTGCACGACCATTTGCTATCGACTGAGAAAAGCCTACTAGCCTCAAATGATCCAGGATATCCGACATACGTGGTTCGTGTGCCTGAGGGGAAGTGCTACGTCGACACAAGGCCTGCGGAGGTGTTCTTCCTGCGGTTTGACCATATCTTTGAGATGTTTCTGACAAGGCGGCTCGATTTTACAATCGTCTGCCTTTTTGCGCTACATATGAGCTCCGTCATGAAGAGAGAAGAAGTCTCGCAAATCTGTGTGGCAGATCCGTACTACATGCACGAGTCTTTCTTGAGTCTCGGCGACTTTGAGCGTGAAACTGCTAGGGAGTACCTTCAAAACTTCATGGTACAGAATAAGGACCAGGAAATTGTCCTCGTGCCTGATCATCCAAAGTAAGTTAGTACCGGACAACCCTTTCGTACATTTCAATCATTCCTTCTCACTCATATGGAGAATAATTTGAGGTGTCTTTTCCCTGAAGCAACGGGCGCTCCGTCCTTATTGTTCTTTACCCTGAGTCTCCCACACCGTGTATTTTGACCCTCCGGACACTACAAGAAAAAGGACTACACCCACATAATGAATATTCTAGATGATGCTCTCCAAGGCTTCAGCATTAGAGGTGGCCACATGCAGATCAGGAAACAAAGGAACAAGAAGATGGGTTTCGCGCATAAAACTAACTTCTCCTGCATCCATGTCCCAAAACCAAGCAAGAAGGATGGATTCTACATCGTCCATCTCATGATTGAGTTCAACACGAATCACCAAAAGCTTCGCATGACAAGCAGAAATGATGATCATATCCACAAGTGGCTAGAATCTCATGGAGAAGCGGATTATAAACTTAGAGATGACTTCTTTCGCATCCAAAGGGACATTGCGACGATCATCATGAAAGAAGTCGTCGATGAGAAGGGGATGTTCCACCACGGCCCTATATCGCGAGCTGACGTCCGAACTCGCATAGGCATGCAACGTCTAGACCTCACGCCGTTCAAGAAGCTAGGGTCCATCCTCGATGATATGGAAGGATGGAACTTCTAGTGATTTACGATGCCGATGATGATGATATGTGTCGGTTGAACTTGTATACTTTCTGTAGCGATGAAACTTTGTGATGTCCATGGTCCCTGCCGAACTTGCGTAACGCTACTTTGTTAGTTTGCGTACGATGACCTGCGTACCTCTAGTTAATTAGTTTGTGTACTATATGTTGCATCTAGTTGCTAACCCTTTATTTTTCGTGTTGCTCTAGTATATTTTGTTGCATATGATTGTACATCCTTTTCATGAAGATGCATCTCTAACAGGTACCTAGTTTCTTGATGGCGAGATGGCAGTGCTATGTCGTGTACAAAGGGAAGGTTCCAGGGGTGTACAATGAGTGGCAGGAGTGTCAGGCGCAAGTGAGTGGGGTCTCAGGTGCCAGCCATAAAGGCTTCAAAAGCAAACAACAAGGAGAAGCTAGTTACTTGAGGTTCACGCTAGTGCGAGAGAGGACTCGTAACCGCCGCCTCACTCATAGTGATAGCTCTTCTCGCATATACCATTGTTTAGATGGACGGCGTTGTAGTTGCAAGTATTCGAGACTTGCATGTATCGCTATTTTCGAGATGATGACGAGATACCACTTTGTGTTGGATGATGATTATGATGAGAGTATTTGTATGTATATGCTATGATTACATTAGTGGTCTCGCAACCATTTGTATGTGTATCATGATGACATTTGTATGTGCTAAAGATTCTTGTATAAAGCCTGCTCAAATACAAAACAAATATGCAAAAAAAAAATTCAAAAACTACTGAAATTAGCAGTAGCGAGTGGAGAAAAGTTAGCAGTAGTGTGACAGTACTAGTAGCATGTACAGGTAAAGCGCGCTAGAACTATTAGCAGTAGCGAGCATCCACACAGCATGCTGCTGCTACACTTGTATAGCAGTAGCGTGGGGCCGCACACGCTACTGCTACGTGTTAGCTGTAGCGCCTTATTAGTAGCGTCGGACCCCTCGCTACAGATATACCTAGAACCCGCGTTGCTGCTAGGCTTTTCCCTAGTAGTGCGCATGCCTGCGAAATGGCATGAGCAGCCGGTGCAACTGTTCAAATGGGCGGTAGGAGAAGCCAAATCCTAGGACTAGTTGCGGCGGCGCTGGGCATGCATCATAGGCGAGGTGAGATGCCCTCCTTCCCCACTAGCGATGCAGTGAACTTGCAACGCCATGTCGGTTTGCAACCTTGACAATCACTCCATCTGTATGTATTGTATTCCTGTGAAAATACTTGGCCGTTTGGAAAAAATTGGTAATTGATTTATCACTAGTTTTAGAATGCTTGGTCATGACAATCAACCGAAGCCACAACCAGAAGTCTCCATCGCGTAATACTTTACGGTCGGCCGCACCAACAGACGGCCGGTCACACACACGTCTCACCGAAGGGACACGCATCGGCTTGATATGACATGTACGACCATTTATATCACTGACTTGTGCGACCGCATTTGAGTAGTGTAGTACTCCCTCTGTCTCAGTTTACAAGTCTTGCATGTGTACCTAGGTCGTTAATTTGACCAACTTAATAAGAGGCATAGATTACAAAAAATATACCATTACAAACTTCAAATATTCTATTTTTAATGAAATATTTTTTATGTTAAACAATTTATTTTATATAAGTTACATTGACGACCTATATACACGTGCAAGCCTTGTAAACTGAGATGGAGGGAGTACTTGAAATTTATGTTCCACTAAACTCATCGGGAGCCGTTTCAGGCCTCGAAACCAAAACCATCAATTACTCTTTACCTTGTTCCCATCACATTCGAAAGTACTAGTGCTACAATTAAGTGCAAGCCTGCTCACACCTACTAGTACGTACCAAACCTGAACATGTTCCCACTATGCAGGTTTTAGTACTAGTGCTAGTACTTAGGTGATAAAAAGGGGAACTACCTAACTGAAGATTACTCTACCTTACTCCTCATAAGTCCTTCTTCGTCCGTCATTGCCATGTCCGGTGTGTAGAGCTCTAGGTCGAGAACTACTCATAACAAGGGAGCGACAACCGGCTGCAGAAAAAAATAGGGCTTGTCGCCACACAGAGACGTCGAAAGATCCCTCATGGGCAGGTGATAGCTCCCAGGAGCGCCCTAGCCGCGGAGGTGAACATGCAAAGCTGGCGGCGCTGGAGTCTGTCGGCGTCCTGGGAACGGGGGTCCCCAGACTTGCCTGCCTGCGGCCTGCGGCGTGGCTCAAGTGGTGGCCCAGTACGGCCCATCTTCGTCTACTCAAGCTCAAGACCCTCGCGAGGGGCCATGCCTCGCGGGGCGGACAACGGAAAGCTTCCTCAGGAGTGGCCTCACCAGGCAGGCTCGCGAGGAGGCGGAGATGTCGAGGCAAGGGTACCTTGCGAGGTGCTCATGACGCAAGCCATGATGATCGAGACCAGGCGGGTGCCAGGTGGCCGCCAGGAGGGCGCCCGCCTGTGCAGTGTCCTTACTTCCTCTTTGGTGCAAAGGGGGCAAGCACATGCACAGAGTACCGAGGCATCAGGCAAAGGTTGCCATATCGGTGAAACGAGACCAAGACCAGCAGAGCGGCAAGACGGAGGTCACCGTGGAGCCCAAGACGGCGTCATCGCCAGTGCCTTTGGTAGCCGAAGACCAACTTTAGTTAGGATAAGTTGTACTATATGTTCCCCTTCAAATCCCGCCATTGTGGGATCCCTTCCCGCTCAATATTTGGGAAGAGGACCAAGGCCTCTATATATAGGGCTAGCCACCACCGTAGCAAGGGGGGACGGATCGAGACTCAGTTCATACACACTACACCAGCACAAGAACACCTCTCCTCGCGAGGCTGTTCTTCCTCTGTACTGTTCATCATCAGCCCCTGAGGCAATCCACCACACCACAAACTAGAGTAGGGTATTACACCACAACGGTGGCCTGAACTAGTATAAACCTTGTGTCCCTTGTGTTGTTCATCGTGTAGCTTAGATTCTCAGCGAGACGCTCGGGCGTGGATCGGTAGGGGGAAGATCTTCGCGCGCACCCCAGAGTTCGAACCTTAAGGGTTTTGCCGGAACCCCATATCTGACATTTGGCACGCCAGGTAGGGGTGCGCCGGAGCTCTCCCTTCCATCGGCCTGCTCTCCATCAACACCGCGGTTCGCTCTCATGGAGGGCAATGCGCCGCCTGCTCCGGCTACCGACGCTAGAATCGGGGCCTGGATGCTCCGAGCCTTGGCCCCCGCCTTGCGACAGGTGCGGTGGCCGAACAAGTTCAAGCTAGAGATGCCGCCGCGCTACGACGGCGTGGAGAATCCGCTAGCTTTCCTGTTGGCATATGAGGAGGCCGTCCTCAAGGCCGGGGGCAACGACAGGGTCATGGCCAACTCGCTGCCCATGGCCCTCGCCGGTGTCCCGCGCATGTGGCTGCTCCACTTGCCAACGGCTTCGGTGGCCTCCAGGGAGGAGCTGCGTGGCCTCTTCCTGGCCCATCATGATGTGTCGGCGCTCCCGGTCGTTGCGGCTCTCCTGGGTGGCTCACAAGCCCCACCCACGAGCCGCCACGTCAAGCCGTTCATCCGCCAGATCGTCGCCGCCCTCACGCACAGTGAAGCCCCTCCGGGTTGGGTGGCACCCAAGGCCGACTTGACCTTCGACTTGGATGATCACCCCGCCAACACCGCCTGCTCGGGTGCACTACCAATGCTATGCACTCCCACCATCTGCCAGGTGGCCGTCACCAGGACCCTCATTGTCAGGACCCTGACTCGATGCCACATAGGTCTAGCATGTAACACCTCATATCACTTTGCGGCCTCACGCACGGTATTCCCACGGGTGTCGCCTTACCATTTCCCGGGACCGTTTGCGCCTTTTGGGACACGTATATGATAGTGTCGCTAGCACCCATATGATAAGGAGCCCGGGCTGACATGGCTAGTCGTAAACCCAAAGTGGCACAGACTTACAGGGACAGGCATCCATGACCCAGCATCGAACGTGTCGGTCATCAGCAAGTGGGTCCGGGCTGTAGCACTGGGCTAGCAGGACTCCGGTAAACCGGGCTGTAGCGGGCTAACAGGACCTCCGGTACTCAATGCGTGACATTTCCCCGAAGGGACAGACACAGGAACGAAGAAGGACACATGCCGGCCAGCCTAAGTGTTCCGGAGCAGTAGCAAGCTACCATGGCTCGGTGGAAACACTAGGAGACATTTCCCGGTAAGAGAGGCTACTAAGGATAAACAACTAGATAGTCAGATCCCACACATACCAAGCATTTCAATCATACACACAATATGCTCGATATGTGCAAATACAACAAGGCATCACAACATGACTCTACGACACAAGTAAGTATTCAATAGGCTCCGAGGAGCGAGATATTACAAACATGGGTCTCATGACCCAACAATCAGAGCATACAAGTCAAAACACAAGCGGAAGCTATCATGTCTGAGTACAGACATCTATAAATGAAAAAGGCTGAGAAGCCTGACTATCTATCAAATCCTGCCGAGGCACAAGATCGTAGCTGAGGTAACAAGCTAAACGTCGAAGTCCACGCGGAACTACTAGTGAGACCGAAGTCTCTCTGCAAAAACATGAAATAGGCAAACGTGAGTACAAATGTACCCAGCAAGACTTACATCAGAACTAACTACATATGCATCATTATCAACCAAGGGGATGGTGGGGTTTAACTGCAGCAAGCCAGCTTTGACTCGGTGGCTATCCTAAACTACGACTGCAAGTAACTCTTTGAGGTGGCGCACACGAGTCCACATATTCACCATATCAATACACCACTATGGATCCGCTCCCGTCTCCCTACGAGAACGCCATCCATAGCACTCACGCTTATCTTGCGTATTTTAGAGTATCCACTTTCACTTGTCTATGAACTGATATAAGCAACCCAGAAGTCCTTTACCGCGGACACGGCTATTCGAATAGATGATGTTAACCCTGCAGGGGTGTACTTCTTCATACATGTTTCCACCACTTAGCGTCTGCACACGACATGTGCTCGGCAGACTTCAAGCAAAGCCGACGTGGGTGTAGACCACGACCTACCTAAACACTCAAGTCTCTAGTCCAGGTTTATCGCCTATTCGGGTTCCATCCATGAGGAGATCCGGCCGGAGTTTCGCTCACAGCCCCAAACGATGTGAACAGGGTTCCGTGACACCAAACGGGCGCCCGGTATACCCGGCCACGTGCCTACCGCATCACAGCCCACCCCTACGGTCAGCGCTGTCCACGGCCTCCAGCATACTACAAACACCAGAAACTACTTGCAACTCCTGGACAGAGGACAAGGGTGAATAAGAAGTCGAGCGGGGTCATATTTCAGGGCCCAATGTATGGTAGTAGCTGAATCATGGATCACAAACACAGAACTCAGTTCCTGAGGACGGCTTCAATGAGACAACCCACCATGTACTCCTACATGGCCTCTCACCGACACCTTTTACCAAATCGTGTTCACACACTTAGCTCACACACAGTAGGACATGTTCACACACCTCTGATTCATCCCCGATGAATCAGACCTGACTCAACTCTAAGCAGTAGCAGGCATGACAAACAAGCATGAATGAGTAGGCACAACAGGGCTCAAACAACTCCTACTCATGCTAGTGGGTTTCATCTATTTACTGTGGCAATGACAGGTCATGCAGAGGATAAAGGGGTTCAGCTACCGCAGCAAGTAACAGATGAATCGGTGTTGTCCTAATGCATTAAAAGAGAGCAGGAGCGAGAGAGTAGGATTGTATCGGAATGAACAAGGGGGTTTTGCTTGCCTGGCACTTCTGAAGATAATATAGTTCTTCATCGGTGTCATCGATCACATCGCCGGTACACGTCTATCGAGAGGGGACCATACCGGCAACAAAGAAGAACACAATCAATGCAATGCACAATATGATGCATGCTCATGACATGGCAATATGAATGTGTTTTGAGCTAATGCAACTAGCAACAGATTAAATGAAGTTGGTTTGAATACAAGATTCAAATTCAAACTCCATATGTGATTATTCAAATGCCATTTAATTGATTTGTCCTAAACAGCAGCTATAAGTTGTTCTAACATGCATGAAAATGGTACAGATGGATTCCTTGAATTTTTCTGATAATTTTTCATATATAAATTATTTAATTTGGAGTTACGGTTGAATTTCTATGAATTATTGAAGTTTAGGGCATTTTCTGAAATTTCCTGAATAATAATAATTCCAGTAATTCATTAATGCATCAGCCTGACGTCAGTGTGACGTCAGCAGGTCAACAGGGGCTGGTCCGGGTCAAACCTGACGTTCGGGACCCACATGTCAGCTGCACAGTGATTTAACAGAGTTTAATTAACTTAACTAAATTGTTAGCCGGGTTAATTAAACGGTAGGGCCCACCTGTCAGTGGCCCTAGGCCTGGGTTAGCGGGGTGGTTAGGTCCTAATGACCGGCCACGTCGGATTCGCCGGCGGTTGGACGACGGCGACGACCCAGAGCGGCGGTGGCTCGCCGGAGTTGCGCCAGAGACGACGGATCGACGCGCCAAGGGCACCAGGAGGTAGCCCGTGCCCGTGCGCATCTAGGGGAACCAACGGGAGGTGCGGGGGTGGCCGGGGTTCGCCGGAGTGGAGCCCGAGGCGGCGGCCGGAGCTCGGGGGTTCGCGGGACCGGCGCTGCGGTGCACGGGAGGACGAGTGGTTAGGTGCTTTGGGTTCCTAAGGTTGCGGTGAGCACGCCGGTGGGCTCGGGAGCGAGCTGCGGTGGCTGTGGCCACGGCCACGCCATGGCCGGCGGCGAGGAGCAATCGGCTCCGGTGAAAAGGGCGGCTAGAGTACGGGAACGAGCGCGAGGAGGAGGGGGAATGGAAGAGTAGCTCACAGCGGATCTGGTGGAGGCAACGGCGAGGCCGGGGAGGGGCTGGAGCTCGCGAATCCTCGAAAGTTCGCCGGCGGCCGAAGGTTGGGGGCGAGCTTGAGGGCGACGCTGCAGGGCTTCCGGAGGGCCGTGGATCGGTGGGGAGGAAGAGGGGGTCGGGGCGGAGCTTCCTGGGGCGTCGGTGAGGCGTGGGGTGGCCGGTGGCCACGGTGGTTCTCGTCGGCGGTGGCGGGCGCGTTCGGTGAGGAGAACAGAGGAGGGGGAGAGTGTTCCGGGGAGAGAGAGGAGAGGGGCACGGGGAGAGTAGGAGAGGGTCGAGGGGGCCGCGTGGCGTCACCGGGGCGTCGAGGAGGAGCCAAGCAGGCTGGGAGGGAGGAGGTGGCCGGGGCGCGTGGCCGCGCGCGCCGGGCGCGTGCCCGTCCTCCTGGCAGAGGAGGAAGGCGACAGGGGGGGGGGTAGCGGTGGCGGGCTGGGCCGCACAGGAGCTGGGCCGGCTGGGCTGAGAGGTGAGCGCCAGGTAAGTCCAGGTGGGTTCTCTCTCTCTTTTCTTATTTCTGTTCTTTTTTTGTATTTTGTTCTGTGTTGTTTTAGTTTAGTAAAATACTAAACCATTTTATAAAATCCTGAAAATAGTTATGTGGCTAGAACTAAAATATACCAAACCACATAAATGTTCCAGTAGTATTGGACATATATTATTTATATGTCAAATATATATCCAATGCCAATAGTTATTTATTTAATTCAAAGGCCCAAAATAATTAACTCTGAGATACCAAAAATATTGTTTTGAGTTTTACCTCTTTGCAATATTTTCAGAGACTAAGAGGAACATTTTCTTGGACTTCTTTGAGAAGATTTTAATGTTGATCATTTTTAGAAGGTTTCTGAGGCTTTGAAAATCCCTCAATTCAAATTTCATTTGAATTAAAACATGATGCTCACATGAGGCCTAGCCTAGTGCATAACAGGACCAGGGATGTGACAACTCACCCCCACTAAACAAAAATCTCGTCCCGAGATTTAAGCGTAGGGTAAGGTGAAGGGGGAACGCAACTAGCACAATCTTCACGATCCAGGTTGCACTTGAAATGAACGTTGATTCAAACACCATCTTTGTCTCGAAGTCTTCCTCTGAGAACTCCAACTATCATGTCAGCGAGAGGAAAGGGAAGACCCTAAAAGAATTGTTCTTCTCGAAGGTCGAACAACTTAGGATTAACCCACGGATTGAGACATAGCAACATCTCTCGAGCTGAGAGACGAAGCACACATCCATAGGAATGGAGTGAAGCAGATGACAAAGGTTCACTAGGTAGACAACAATTTCACGCTTAAGAAGGTGGTAAACGATTGTCAACGTAGCGAGGAGTTTGAGTTGCCATGATACCATAACGATGCACCTTAGAGAAGGTGACTCGTAGAAATATCCCCTTAAGTGGCAAAAAGAATTACCTTTGATTCAAAGATCCTTGAAAACCTTTATACCAGCCTAAGGCAATTCTCAAGCGATCGTTTGGCGGGGGTCGGTAGAATGGCATACTCGGACTTGGATGATGTGGATTACCTTGTTGAAGACAACGTAATGGATGAATTTGCTTATCACCGGAAATGGAAGAGACCCATGGTAGAATGGCACATTGGCGGTGCAAGCTAGGAACAAAATGCAAATGCTGGGAATGATTCTGGTAACTAGGGAAGAACCCAACAATAGAGAGTGAATTCACTGTTTGAAAGGTCATAGCATTGCCGAGGAAACTGAGAGGAATCCCAGTTAGAGCCGATGATAACACGTAGCGCTTGTGCGTGCTCTCAAGAACTTGAGCATTTCCATAATCATCAAGGTTTTACCAACATCCGTGTCAAGGATCCTGGCAACACAACTTGCTACCATGATGAATGATGATGGATGATGCAGATGCAAAGGAAGATAACACTTTCTCAGATTTCACCCTAGCAATGCCAAGGAAAGAAAATCTGGATGATCGACCGAGAGACATTTAGCACTCCGCTTCTAATGTTCTCCTTGATGTGCTAGTGTATCCCATTCATAGATATGGTTTGATAACTAGAACATCAAGTAAAAGGTCGGACTTCGGGAACACAAAAATCCATAGGGGCAACTAGGGAGTAAATCCTACGAAATCCCTATGGGGAGGTGGCCAACTTCCTCAAACAAGATATTATAATAACAGGTCTTCCGGCTGGGTGTGTTGGCCATGACATCCACTTTACCGGTTTCCGAGGGACCGATGTTATAGTTTTTGGGAAATGTTCCAACCATCATATCTGCCTGAGATTCAGATCTGGTTGGTGTCAGGATATTCCAGACTCATCGAGTCTAGGAAGAAAAATGAAAGTTTGCAACACCAATCGACGAGATGACGTTGCGAGATTCTCGGGAAATGAACTACATAGCAAGCTCCAAACATGAGCTGGTTCTGCTACAAACATATGAACATGTTGTCCGAGACAAGCATGGCCACGTAGTAGTCTTATAATTAAACACTACCGAGTTCAGGTGGGGAACCATCATCGAGGATATCGAAGTCTTTACGCAAGTCCATGGATTAGATCCCAAGCATAGACTTCTTTTCCTTGAACAAGTCAATCAGTGGCTTGGTGTGCTAGGATATACATATGGAATGAAGATGATCAGTCTAACAGACCACAGAATTCTTCGCACGTGCATGACTGACTTGGGACGATTCCAAAGGAGGTAAAAACATGCTTTCTCGAATTCACGGCGGCAGCTTGCATCAAATGCACGTGAATCAAAGGAAGTCACTTCTTTCATCCAAACATATGCTTCACGAGCGGGGCATGAAGAAAATGCTTACACAAGTTTCCAACACTAGGTTGATGTTCAACATGAATCATGGGGGAGACAAAATGCTGCTGATGGGCTCAACAACAACTCATCGAAATTTCCATATCACTGGACTTCCACCATCATGTGAACACGGTGATAGTATTGGTCAGACCAAAAGATGTAATGGTATATGCTCGAGGGATCAACCACGAGTAAGACAACATTACGAGCATCGTTGGTACTGATTTGATTGACGATAGCCCACACTCAAATCAAAGGATTGATAAGACAATAGGTCCAGCAACTGATCACAGGGACCAATCGATGAAGATATCATCTTTCTTCAACACACACTACACAAGGATATCCCTTTGGAACGAACTAAGTTAGGCAAGCTTTTATCTTCCAACTCTCCAAGTTGTTGTCTAGCTTAACCAACTAGCTCAGGGATATCTAACACCGATTTTTGGGGAAGGGGGTGGTTTACAAGAAACCAACTTGATCACGAGCTCAACATAGCGGTCAGGTGACAACCTGGTAATACGTCCGAGAAGATATTCAGAAAATCACGAACCACCGGTATGTTACTAAGCTCGAGAGCAATCTTTCTTTTCAGGGCAAGATGATATGATCAAATGAGCGAGGACTTGACAAAATCCTAACTCATCAATCAAAGAGTGCACCAGGAAATAAGGACTAGGTAGCACAATCATCCTTAGGGCGATGATTCAAAAATCAACATGCTAAGAATGAGGTTATTGTCCATTAACTACCAAGCAACAAGGTTGCTAGGAGTATTGAATTCACACATCACGATTCACTTGTCGGCATTCCGGTTGCGACAACACGGAACTGAGGGATGAATAATGATGGCGAGAAGTATCACTACATCAAGAATTCATAAGAGCCGGTGCAATCCTCATGAAAATCCTGACATAAAGACGGTAATACTTCAGGGTAGAACAGAATCAAAAGCTGGGCTGGCATTTTGATCTGCGGAGCATGACTACCTTGATCCAATCCTAGATATGGATGAGGTACTGGAGTTCATTTCTCCTAGTCATTCTGGAATAGAATGGCTTGATGGACCACAAGAGTAATAGGTATCGATGAACGATTGCACGCATACTCTTGACTATCAATTGATAGACGAGGGCCAGAAAACAACTAAAGAAGGACAACTCAAAGGAACATATGATTTTCCAAGTTGTGGATGCATGGACTAGCATGTCGAACGAATTCAACATATTTCTTCCGGATAACCCATGCAGAAAGGTAGAACTGGCAGAGTCACAATATAGAATCGAGAACCCATCGAGAGCACTCTGATTGTGATCTTTCGATCAGCGAGGAACATCTGCCATAAACGGTTCATAGTATTTGGAAGAAGGAAATACCACGAACATCGAGGACTAATGCAAGGGTTACTAATAACCTAAAGGAACGAGCAAAACTATCAACATGAAGCAAGTAGGGTGAATCTCGGGTTCAAAATCCAGGAGTAGAATACCTACTACTAAGTGGCATCACGGGATGCTTTCGAGGATAAAGGCCAGAATCATCACACTGGGACACAAATCATGGCTAAATTACTAGATGATCCCCTAAGACACCTAGGGTCATAATACCAGCTCCAACATATATGTCAAGGCAATAAAGTACCTCAACTCACCGATTAGTGTGGTTAATCTGGCCCAAAGGTACATCGAAACGGGGGAAAGGAATTTGCAAATTGCTTCAAACTATTTAGAAACCTGGGATGACTCGGACAGCATAACGGCTGTAAATGCTCAAAAGGTTTGGAGACATACTACAAAATGGTGGCATAACCACTCAAAAGCACAATATCAAGGTTTCGAGATCAACAATTAACATACAGAGGTAGTAGAAGCTGAACTAAGTCTTGAATCACCAATCTTATAAGTCTACGGATTAGTAACACGTGATCCTGATAGAAAGATGAGAAGCCTAGTTCCTTAACCCCGCAGGAAAGTTAAGATGACTCAGATCAGAAGGCATAAGGTATAAGGAGTAAAAAGAGCCTTACGTTCCATCCCACAATCAATTCCCTTATATAACTAAAGAATTTCTAGACTCAACTTCGACCAGTTTAGCTTGGTAATCCTACAGGCAGTCAAGCTCTGATACCAACGCTGTCAGGACCCCGACTCGATGCCACATAGGTCTAGCATGTAACACCTCATATCACTTTGCGGCCTCACGCACGGTATTCCCACGGGTGTCGCCTTACCTTTGCCCGGGACCGTTTGCGCCTTTTGGCACACGTATATGATAGTGTCGCTAGCACCCATATGATAAGGAGCCCGGGCTGACATGGCTAGTCGTAAACCCAAAGTGGCACAGACTTACAGGGACAGGCATCCATGACCCAGCATCGAACGTGTCGGTCATCAGCAAGTGGGTCCGGGCTGTAGCACTGGGCTAGCAGGACTCCGGTAAACCGGGCTGTAGCGGGCTAACAGGCCTCCGGTACTCAATGCGTGACATTTCCCCGAAGGGACAGACACAGGAACGAAGAAGGACACATGCCGGCCAGCCTAAGTGTTCCGGAGCAGTAGCAAGCTACCATGGCTCGGTGGAAACACTAGGAGACATTTCCCGGTAAGAGAGGCTACTAAGGATAAACAACTAGATAGTCAGATCCCACACATACCAAGCATTTCAATCATACACACAATATGCTCGATATGTGCAAATACAACAAGGCATCACAACATGACTCTACGACACAAGTAAGTATTCAATAGGCTCCGAGGAGCGAGATATTACAAACATGGGTCTCATGACCCAACAATCAGAGCATACAAGTCAAAACACAAGCGGAAGCTATCATGTCTGAGTACAGACATCTATAAATGAAAAAGGCTGAGAAGCCTGACTATCTATCAAATCCTGCCGAGGCACAAGATCGTAGCTGAGGTAACAAGCTAAACGTCGAAGTCCACGCGGAACTACTAGTGAGACCGAAGTCTCTCTGCAAAAACATGAAATAGGCAAACGTGAGTACAAATGTACCCAGCAAGACTTACATCAGAACTAACTACATATGCATCATTATCAACCAAGGGGATGGTGGGGTTTAACTGCAGCAAGCCAGCTTTGACTCGGTGGCTATCCTAAACTACGACTGCAAGTAACTCTTTGAGGTGGCGCACACGAGTCCACATATTCACCATATCAATACACCACTATGGATCCGCTCCCGTCTCCCTACGAGAACGCCATCCATAGCACTCACGCTTATCTTGCGTATTTTAGAGTATCCACTTTCACTTGTCTATGAACTGATATAAGCAACCCAGAAGTCCTTTACCGCGGACACGGCTATTCGAATAGATGATGTTAACCCTGCAGGGGTGTACTTCTTCATACATGTTTCCACCACTTAGCGTCTGCACACGACATGTGCTCGGCAGACTTCAAGCGAAAGCCGACGTGGGTGTAGACCACGACCTACCTAAACACTCAAGTCTCTAGTCCAGGTTTATCGCCTATTCGGGTTCCATCCATGAGGAGATCCGGCCGGAGTTTCGCTCACAGCCCCAAACGATGTGAACAGGGTTCCGTGACACCAAACGGGCGCCCGGTATACCCGGCCACGTGCCTACCGCATCACAGCCCACCCCTACGGTCAGCGCTGTCCACGGCCTCCAGCATACTACAAACACCAGAAACTACTTGCAACTCCTGGACAGAGGACAAGGGTGAATAAGAAGTCGAGCGGGGTCATATTTCAGGGCCCAATGTATGGTAGTAGCTGAATCATGGATCACAAACACAGAACTCAGTTCCTGAGGACGGCTTCAATGAGACAACCCACCATGTACTCCTACATGGCCTCTCACCGACACCTTTTACCAAATCGTGTTCACACACTTAGCTCACACACAGTAGGACATGTTCACACACCTCTGATTCATCCCCGATGAATCAGACCTGACTCAACTCTAAGCAGTAGCAGGCATGACAAACAAGCATGAATGAGTAGGCACAACAGGGCTCAAACAACTCCTACTCATGCTAGTGGGTTTCATCTATTTACTGTGGCAATGACAGGTCATGCAGAGGATAAAGGGGTTCAGCTACCGCAGCAAGTAACAGATGAATCGGTGTTGTCCTAATGCATTAAAAGAGAGCAGGAGCGAGAGAGTAGGATTGTATCGGAATGAACAAGGGGGTTTTGCTTGCCTGGCACTTCTGAAGATAATATAGTTCTTCATCGGTGTCATCGATCACATCGCCGGTACACGTCTATCGAGAGGGGACAATACCGGCAACAAAGAAGAACACAATCAATGCAATGCACAATATGATGCATGCTCATGACATGGCAATATGAATGTGTTTTGAGCTAATGCAACTAGCAACAGATTAAATGAAGTTGGTTTGAATACAAGATTCAAATTCAAACTCCATATGTGATTATTCAAATGCCATTTAATTGATTTGTGCTAAACAGCAGCTATAAGTTGTTCTAACATGCATGAAAATGGTACAGATGGATTCCTTGAATTTTTCTGATAATTTTTCATATATAAATTATTTAATTTGGAGTTACGGTTGAATTTCTATGAATTATTGAAGTTTAGGGCATTTTCTGAAATTTCCTGAATAATAATAATTCCAGTAATTCATTAATGCGTCAGCCTGACGTCAGTGTGACGTCAGCAGGTCAACAGGGGCTGGTCCGGGTCAAACCTGACGTTCGGGACCCACATGTCAGCTGCACAGTGATTTAACAGAGTTTAATTAACTTAACTAAATTGTTAGCCGGGTTAATTAAACGGTAGGGCCCACCTGTCAGTGGCCCTAGGCCTGGGTTAGCGGGGTGGTTAGGTCCTAATGACCGGCCACGTCGGATTCGCCGGCGGTTGGACGACGGCGACGACCCAGAGCGGCGGTGGCTCGCCGGAGTTGCGCCAGAGACGACGGATCGACGCGCCAAGGGCACCAGGAGGTAGCCCGTGCCCGTGCGCATCTAGGGGAACCAACGGGAGGTGCGGGGGTGGCCGGGGTTCGCCGGAGTGGAGCCCGAGGCGGCGGCCGGAGCTCGGGGGTTCGCGGGACCGGCGCTGCGGTGCACGGGAGGACGAGTGGTTAGGTGCTTTGGGTTCCTAAGGTTGCGGTGAGCACGCCGGTGGGCTCGGGAGCGAGCTGCGGTGGCTGTGGCCACGGCCACGCCATGGCCGGCGGCGAGGAGCAATCGGCTCCGGTGAAAAGGGCGGCTAGAGTACGGGAACGAGCGCGAGGAGGAGGGGGAATGGAAGAGTAGCTCACAGCGGATCTGGTGGAGGCAACGGCGAGGCCGGGGAGGGGCTGGAGCTCGCGAATCCTCGAAAGTTCGCCGGCGGCCGAAGGTTGGGGGCGAGCTTGAGGGCGACGCTGCAGGGCTTCCGGAGGGCCGTGGATCGGTGGGGAGGAAGAGGGGGTCGGGGCGGAGCTTCCTGGGGCGTCGGTGAGGCGTGGGGTGGCCGGTGGCCACGGTGGTTCTCGTCGGCGGTGGCGGGCGCGTTCGGTGAGGAGAACAGAGGAGGGGGAGAGTGTTCCGGGGAGAGAGAGGAGAGGGGCACGGGGAGAGTAGGAGAGGGTCGAGGGGGCCGCGTGGCGTCACCGGGGCGTCGAGGAGGAGCCAAGCAGGCTGGGAGGGAGGAGGTGGCCGGGGCGCGTGGCCGCGCGCGCCGGGCGCGTGCCCGTCCTCCTGGCAGAGGAGGAAGGCGACAGGGGGGGGTAGCGGTGGCGGGCTGGGCCGCACAGGAGCTGGGCCGGCTGGGCTGAGAGGTGAGCGCCAGGTAAGTCCAGGTGGGTTCTCTCTCTCTTTTCTTATTTCTGTTCTTTTTTTTTGTATTTTGTTCTGTGTTGTTTTAGTTTAGTAAAATACTAAACCATTTTATAAAATCCTGAAAATAGTTATGTGGCTAGAACTAAAATATACCAAACCACATAAAATGTTCCAGTAGTATTGGACATATATTATTTATATGTCAAATATATATCCAATGCCAATAGTTATTTATTTAATTCAAAGGCCCAAAATAATTAACTCTGAGATACCAAAAATATTGTTTTGAGTTTTACCTCTTTGCAATATTTTCAGAGACTAAGAGGAACATTTTCTTGGACTTCTTTGAGAAGATTTTAATGTTGATCATTTTTAGAAGGTTTCTGAGGCTTTGAAAATCCCTCAATTCAAATTTCATTTGAATTAAAACATGATGCTCACATGAGGCCTAGCCTAGTGCATAACAGGACCAGGGATGTGACACTCATTGACGGCGGAGCCAGCCTCAATGTGCTCTCGGCGGAGGCCTTCAGCCCCCTCCACGTGCCGCTGGAGCGACTTCGACCCAGCAAGCCCTTCTCGGGCGTCGGAGGCAGTTCCACCGGCTCCCTAGGGCAGATCCGCCTTCCGGTGACCTTCGGCACCCACGACAACTTCCGCACGGAGCTTGTCAACTTCGACATCGCCCCCATCAGCCTCCCGTACAACGCCATCCTTGGCTACCTTGCCTTGGCCCAGTTCATGGCAGCCACTCTCCCGGCCTACAACCTCATGAAGATGCCCTGGAGCAGCGGCGTCCTCACCATAGCTGGAGATGCAAAAGATGCTCTGCAGGTGCTCAAGCTCGCCTTCAAGATGGCCGCAATGGCGCAGCCCACCAGCACCGACACCCTCAAGGCCAAGGGGGCTGCACTAACCAAGAAGAAGCAGTTGTTCACCCAAGACAAGGCGGAGACCAAGCAAGTACCAGTCGATGAGGATGAATCCTCTGGCGCCACCTTCACCATAGGCGCCAATCTCGACCCCGAACAAGAGGAGGCTCTAGTGAAATTCCTGCGTGCGAACAAGGAGGTGTTCGTGTGGGAACCCAAGCAACTAGCAGGGGTCCCAAGGCAGGTGATCGAGCACCACCTGAACGTGTGCCCCAATGTGCTCCCCGTGAAGCAGAAAGCAAGGCGGCAGTCCACCGAGAAGCAGGCCTTCATCATCCAAGAAACCCACAAGCTAGAAGTTGTGGGAGTCATTCGCGAGGTTCGCTATCCGGAATGGCTGGCGAACCCTGTTGTTGTGCCGAAGAAGGGAGGAAAGGAGCGCATGTGCATCGATTTCACCAACCTCAACAAGGCCTGCCCTCAAGATCTGTTCCCGCTCCCCTGCATCGACCAAATCGTTGACTCCACCGCTGAGTGTGACCTGTTGTGCTTCCTGGATGCCTTCTCAGGCTATCACCAAATCAAGATGGCGGTAGAAGATGTGGAGAAAACGGCCTTCCTAACCCCGTGTGGGGTGTACTGCTACACCTGCATGCCATTCGGATTGCGCAACGCGGGTGCAACCTTTCAGCGATTAATGCATATCGCCTTGGGCCGGCAGCTCGGGAGAAACGTCAAGGCCTATGTTGATGACATCGTGGTGAAGTCTCGGGAGGCAAAGACCCTGATACAAGACCTGGAAGAAACCTTCGTGAGCCTTCGTGAAGTGGACATGCGGCTCAACCCAGAGAAGTGCGCATTCGGTGTTCCTTCTGGCAAGCTTCTGGGATTCCTCGTGTCCCACAGAGGAATCGAGGCTAACCCAGAGAAGGTCAAGGCAATCAAAGATATGAGTCCGCCGCAAACCCTTAGGGAAATGCAGAAGCTCACTGGGCGAGTAACCGCGCTAGGGCGCTTTATCTCCAAGCTAGGGGAGCATGCCTTGCCTTTCTTCAAGCTGAGGAAGAAGAAGGGCCCGTTCGAGTGGACTCAAGAGGCTGACGAAGCGTTCCAAGATCTCAAGAAGTACCTGACCAGCCCTCCGGTGATGGTGGCTCCACGCCCTCAGGAGCCCTTGGTGCTCTACCTCGCCGCCACACCATACTCCGCCAGTGCAGCTCTGGTGGCGGTCCGGGAGGAGCGCCGAGTCAAGGCCGCATCAGCCGCAACCCCGACCGCAGCAGCTCAAGGCCAGGAAGGTCTCACGAGGGCCACAACCTCGGCAGATGGGGACCAGCCTCAACAGGAAGACGCCTCCGGGGCTGAGGGTACCTCACCAAGCAGATTCATCAGCCGACTCAGGGCCTGCAGACCATACCCCTCTCATGGCCATTTGCGGTTTGGGGGCTGGAGATTTTGGGCCCATTTCCCCGGGCGCCTAGGGGCTATCACTACCTCTACATTGCCATTGACAAGTTCACCAAGTGGGCAGATATGGAAGTTGTCCGCACCATCCCAGACGGTTCAGCAGTCAAGTTCATCAAGGGCCTCGTGAGCCGATTCAGAGTGCCTAATCGCATCATCACCGACAACGGTTTGCAATTCACCAGCAATCTCTTCAAAACATATTGTGATAACTTCTTCTTTTTCGACTTGCTTCTTTTTTGTCTTGGCAGACTTTTGTGTTCACTCGCAGGCAGTCCCTCTGGCCATCGAGGCTGATCGTGAGGCACGAAGGGCAAACGGTGAGGAGATCGCCGCTAATGCCCCCCGAACCATCGATGAGTAGCTTCTGAGCATTGAAGCCCGTCTTCGTCCGGCTCACCGGATGATGCGCCGGCTTCAGCGTGCCGGCGCCCAGGCGGTTGCCGCCCTGTGGCCAGGCACGCTGGCTCTGCGCACCGCCAGCCGAACTTCCGACTGGCTGGAGGTCGCTGCCGGCCGTCTTGAGGCCTGGAAGGGCTCCTCGGCCCGGGCCAGAGCGCGCCGGGCCTTGGAGTTCCTCAAGGCGTGGTATCCAGGGCTGGACCTGGACCATCTGGCCACGTTCCGGTCAGAAGCCCAGGCCGAGCTGGAGGCCGTGGAGGGCGCCCTTATCGAGCGTGCGGTGGCCATCGCCTAGTACACGGACACCAGTGTCTTCGTCCCCGAGCGGGCTGAAGGCGGCGAGGAAGTGCCGCCAGAGTGGTTCGGGATGAACCCGGAGTATGGCGAGGATTCGGCGGAGGTGATCGACTCCAGCACTGAGGAGGAGGACGAGGTGGAGGACGAAGGCGAGGCGGAGGTGCCAGAAGATGGAGTAGGCGGCCAGCCTTAGCTCGACTGCACCTCCAGCAACGAGCCGTGTCGAGAGAAGGCGACTGCCGCCGGAGGCGATCAAACCGAGACCGCCCAGTCGACTGCCCTGGCGCCTGACACTGCCGTCTCCTCCGATCCTCCGATCCCAGATGCCGCCACCTAGGCTGCCTTTTTCGCCTCTGTTGTCTGTCTTAGTAATCTTTTGAAAACTTTGTTAGATTCGAACAATTCCACCCGCGGTGTGGGATGCCGTACCGAGTTGTGATGTCAGCGATGAAGGTCACTGCAGTCGGACCATTCAACTTCTTGATGGGTTTCACCTCCACCCACTTGGTGAACTTGTCCACTGCAACAAGTAGGTGAGTCAAGCCACCTCGTGAGGTCTTGAATGGTCCCACCATGTCCAGGCCCCAGACTGCAAAGGGCCTGGCGATGGGGATAGTCTTGAGTCGAAAGCTGGCTGAAGTGGCCTGGAACGGAAAATCTGGCACCCCTTGCACTTTTGGACTAACTCTTTGGCCTCTTCCAGGGCGGTTGGCCAGAAGAAACCATGCCGGAAGGCTTTGGCGACGAGTGCCCTGGAGGCCGCGTGGTGACCGCACTCGCCTTCATGGATGTCTCTGAGGATTGCTTGGCCTTGTTCTGCCTCGACGCAGCGTTGGAAGACGCTGGTAACACTGCGCCTGACCAGCTCTCTGTTTACTATGGTGTAGGCTGCTGCTCGGCGTTGCACTTGCCGAGCCAAGATTTCATCAGTTGGCAGCTCTCTGTTTACTAAGAACCTGAGGATGGGCTGGGCCCATGAAGGTGCCGCTATTTCTTCAACTGCCACTAGTGCGACTTGGACAAGGGCGGCCGGGCTGGGAGGCGGCGGGTTGGAGTCCGCAGCCGCTTGCTGATTTGACAAAGTGTCGGGGCCGACTGGAGCAGTCCCCGGGCCGAGCTCTAGAGTCCTCGATCTTGCCACTACAGTCCCCGGGCCGGGTTCTGAAGTCCCCGGGCCGGCTTCGACTGTGTGTTTTTTGGAGTCGGATCCGTCTTCCTCAGGCGGAGCCGGCACAAAGATTGAATCTGATTCTGGTGACGGCTTGATAGAAGGCTTGAGGAGGCGCCGGAGGGCGACACCAGATGGTATGGCCTGGCGGGTGGAGCCGATTCGTGCCAAGGCGTCTGCTTGGACGTTGTCGTTCCTTGGCACGTGGAGGAACTCGCACCCCTCAAAGTATCCGCTGAGTTGCTGGACGAGGAAATGGTAGCTCGCCATATTTGCGTCCTTGGCATCCCAATCGCCAGATGGTTGCTGGACCACCAAGTCAGAGTCTCCATAACACAGGATCTGGCGAATGCCGAGTTCTTTGGCAAGCCGGAGCCTGTGGATGAGCGCCTCGTATTCGGCCACGTTGTTGGAGGCGGCGAAGTGGATCTGCAGTGCATATCTGAGCTTGTCGCCCTTGGGGGAAGTGAGGACAACACCGGCTCCCAAGCCGGTGCGCATCTCAGAGCCGTCGAAGTGCATCCGCCAATGGGTGGAATCGGGCGCTGGCGGCAGATACTTGGTCTCGGCCCAGTCGACGAGGAAGTCGGCCAGTGCTTGTGACTTGGTGGCGGTGCGGGGCTCGTAATAGATGGTGTAGGGGGCCAGGTCGATGGCCCATTTGGCCACTCGGCTAGAAGCATCTCGGCTTCCGATGATCTCGGCTAGTGGAGCTGTGCAGACCACAGTGATTGGATGCTCCTGGAAGTAAGGCTTCAATTTCTTGGCGGCAAAATGCACTCCGTAGCACATGTTCTGGTAATGGGGGTAGTTCTGCTTGGAGGCCGACAGTACCTCGCTCAAGTAATATACCGGTCTCTGGACAGGTAGCGCCTTGCCTTCCTCCTTGCGCTCGACTACAATGACTGTGCTGACTACTCGGCTGGTGGCGGCAATGTATAGGAGCATGGGATCTTTGGGAGTCGGAGCCGCCAGCACAGGGGGAGTAGTCAACATCTTTTTTAGTTGGAGAAAAGCCTCGTCCGCCTTGGGAGTCCACTCAAAGAAGGTCGTCTTCTTCATGAGCTGATATAAGGGGAGAGCCTTCTTGCCCAGCCGACTGATGAATCGGCTGATGGATGCCAAACAGCCGGTGAACTTCTGCACATCTAACGCTCGTCTGGGTGCTTCCATCCTCTCGATGGCCTTGACCTTCACAGGATTGCACTCTATGCCGCGTTCGGAGACCAGGAAACCGAGGAGCTGGCCGGCTGGTACTCCAAAAACGCACTTCTCTAGGTTGAACTTGATCTGGAATCGGCGCAGATTCTCAAAGGTTTCCTTGAGGTCCTCCAGCAAGGTTCCACGCTTCTCCATCTTCACCACTACATCATCCACATAGATGTGGGCATTTCTGCCGAGTTGCTTCAGGAGGCACTTCTGCATGCAACGCTGAAAGGTGGCGCTGGCGTTTCTGATGCCGAACGTCATGGTCAGGTAGCATAAGGCTCCAAATGCCGTGATGAAGGCGGTCTTCAGTCTGTTAGCCGGGTTCAGCTTGATCTGGTGATATCCTGAATATGCGTCTAGGAAACTCAACAGCTCGCATCCGGCTGTGGAGTCTATCACCTGATCGATTCTCGGCAGAGCAAATGGGTCCTTGGGGCAAGCTTTGTTGAGGCTCGTGTAATCAATGCACATCCTCCACTGCTTGTTCTTCTTCAGCACCAGTACTGGGTTTGCCAGCCACTCTGGAAAAAACACTTCCATGATGAAGCCGGCTGCCAGGAGCCGGGCTATTTCTTCTCCAAGAACTCTTCTTTTTTCTTCTGACAGGCGGCGTAAGGGCTGCCTGACGGGCTTCATATCAGATCAGACGTGTAATTTGTGCTCGGCAAATTCCGTTGGGACACCAGGCATGTCCTTGGGGGACCATGCGAAGATGTCGCGATTCTCACGGAGGAAATCGACGAGCTCGCCTTCCTATTTGCTGTCAAGGTCTGTGCCCATGACAGCGTAACACTTTGGGTGCTCCGGGTCCAACGGTATCTTCTTTGTTTCTTTGGATGGCTTGAATGATCCTTCTGCTTCCGACTCCTTGGGGTCGGGCGATAACTCGGGCTGCTTGCCGGCCATTGCCACGACCTGATCAAGAAGCCGTTTCTCAGCCGCGATCACCAAGGACTCGGCCAGCCGGCTGCTTTCGGCCGCGCAAGCGGACGACTTCCTGTAGTCGCCGGACACGGTTAGGATTCCCTTGGAACTCGGCATCTTCATCTTGAGGTAGGCGTAGTGGGGGACCGCCATGAACTTGGCCAAGGCGGGTCGGCCAAGCAATGCATGATATGGGCTTTCAAGGTCCACCACCTCAAACCAAATTGGCTCTCGGCGGAAATGATCCTTGTCTCCGAAGAGGACATCTATCAGGATCTTGCCGATTGGCGAGCAGGAAAGGCCAGGGATGATCCCGTGGAACACAGTCCGGCTGCTCTGAAGCTGGCTTCGCTTGATTCCTAATTTCTCCATTGTATCCTTGTACAAGATGTTGATACTGCTGCCTCCATCTATCAGTACTCGCGAGAAGCGAGCAGCCCGCCTATCTGTGGCGAGTGTGGCGCCTAAGACCAAGGCGTAGGAGCCTGGACTCGGCATCACCTGTGGGTGATTAGCTCTGCTCCAACCGATAGGCTTTTCGGACCAATGCATGAACTCTGGAGTACTTGATGCAACCACATTCACTTCTTGCTGTTGTTGGCGCCTGCTGCATCGGTCATTTGCTACACTGGTGAACACCACATACGCTCCATGCTCATCCGGGAACTCGTCTTGTATCGCGCCGACTGGCCTGACAGCCGGCTGCTGGGGCGGCAGTGGAGGAGACGGCCCAGCAGGAGGGGGATGGGGCAGGCCATCCCCCTTGGCGATTCTAGTCAGCCAGTAGCATTTCCTGGTGGTGTGGTTGGACGGCTTCGCGCCGCTGTGGAACTTGCAGGGACCATCTAGAGTCTGCTCGTAGGAGAAAGCCGGCAGCTAGTTGGACTTGCCGCCCTTCTGTCGCTTCGCCAGAGGCGGTCCCTCCAACTGTTGGTCCTCTGCTGTTGCCACTTGCCAACTGCTGGAAGTCGGCTGCGGGGCTTTGCGCTTCTGGTCATTCTGTTGTTGCCGCCGACTGGTGTCTCCAGCCGGAGTTCTTGGAGCCTGAGGGGCGACTTTGCCAGTTGTGCTGACCCGAATCTCCGCCTTCATGGAGGAGTCGGCCGTGGCGTATTTGTCCGCTGTGATCAGCAGCTCATCGAGGGTCTCCGGCTCGTCGCAGAGGAGCTTGTGCTTGAGGAGGGTGCCTTCTCTGCACCCGGAAGTAAAGTACTCGATGGCCTGCACCTCGTGCACGCCCTCGCAGGAGTTCCGGAGTTCGCCCCAGCGCGTGAGTAATCGTGAGTAGACTCGTCAGGGCCTTGCACGCACAAGGAGAGTTGGCGTGGCTTGGGAGGTCGTTTGTATGTGCTCGTGAAATTGCGGACGAAAGCCTCGGTGAGGTCGACCCAGCTGTTGATGTTGCAGGCTTCAGACTGTTTAACCACGTCCGGGCCGAGCCCTGGAGCATGAGCGGGACGTATCTCACGGCAACACGCTTGTTGCCGTTCTCTATGTTGACGGCTGTGGAGTAGTCGATCAGCCAATCTTCCGGCTTCACGGTGCCGGTATATTTTGGCGTGTCTCGGGGGAGCGTGAACCCTTTGGGGAAGGGCTCATCTCGGATGCGGGGTCCAAAGCAGGGGGGACCCAACTCGTCTTCTTCTTCCAGCACCAGGGATCGGTGGAGTCGGTCAATCTGGTGGCGGGCGTCGTTCTCTCCGACTCCCTCTCGGCGGCCAAGGCGGTCGCCGAGAGTTGGATGTTCCACGGGTGGCGGGGAGACTCGCATTTCTGTGCGAGGAGGGGGTGACAGGTAGTCGTCCCGCCGTTCCACCGCTTTGGGGCGGCCGTCTTGGTCGCGCTCGATGGTGATGTGAGTCCGACTGTGGCTGACAGTCGGCTCCTTGTCCTTCTTCCCACGGGCCCCGCCAGTCGGCGTCCGAGACGTCGCACCTTGTTCTCGGCGAGGCGGTGGGTCGTCGTTTTGGTGTTGCGACGCCTCGGTGCAGCAGCCGACATCATTCTGCGAGGCAGCCGCGTCGAGGAGCTGCTGAACTCGCTCCGTCATTATGCGGCGCTCTTCGCCTTCGAAGTTGTCGAGCTTGTCTGCCGCCGCCTGGGCGGCACGAATATTCTCCCCGGGCATGGCATACACAGGGCGATCAGCCCCGAAGAGGTTGGCGATTGTCGGACCGCGCCTAGGCGGCTAGGCCCGGTTGGAGCCGGCGAGCCGCCTACGGCGCGATCCATCTCGCGTTGGTAAGCTTCTGACAAGCGCCTCATGCTTGCCAGCTTCTTCGCGCCCTCGACGAGCTGAAGGCGGAGCGCCTCCAGCGTCTCGGTGTCGGCGTCTTCCGAAATCGACGCTGGAAGGCCTCGCAGGGCCGCGTCAAGCGGTTCGTCCGCTCCTTCGCCGGAGCGCTCGCCGTGGTCGAGGACGAGGACCTCAGTGACGGTGCTTCCGCCGCTCCCCGCGTAAGAGAGCGTCTCGTCGTATACCACCATGTTGGTGGGGAACGTGTCGAGCGACGCGGTGTCGGAGTCGACCAACATCGGGTCAGTGGATCCTATGGACTCCAGATCCGCGGCAGGCTCGCCGGCGACGTGGAGTTGGTCAAGGAGGCCCGCGAGGAGGCTCTCGGGGCCACTCGTGCCTGCGTCGGACGCAGGCTTATCGGAGAGGCGAACCTCGCCGATAAGATCGGCGAGGCAGCTGGCCGCATAGGCGATCTCAGCGCCGTGCAGCGCATCGGCACAGACGCCATCCAGCGTGCCGGGCTGGCTGTGCTCGCCGGGGAGGAACAGGGTTCGCGTCCAGAGAAGATCTCCACACGATGGTGCACCTCACCTCACGGTGGGTGCCAAATGTCGGGGGTTGGATACGACATATGCCAAAGGATGGCTTATCATGGTGGGAGCGAGTAGAACGTCGCCGGTGCCTGGAAGCGGGATGAGGCGAAGACATGCACGCCGGCGGAACTTACCTAGCTTCAGGGCTCTCCTAGGAGATAACACCCCTACTGCTGCTCTGTGGGGTCTCCGCATGATCACCAAGGCAAAGTGACTACAATGGTGCTCCTGGAGCTGTTTCGGGAGGCAGGAGAGGGCAAGGCTAGCTCTCTCCTCCCTGTGCTACATGGTCTATCTCTATCTAGGTCTGAACCCTTTGCATGGGTGCCCCGGGGGGTTTATATAGGCCTACCCCCCGGGGGTACAATAGTAATCCGGCTGGGCGCGGGTCCCAGCCGTCTGTCTCTTAGGCCACCGTCCTCCCCGCCGACTTTTGGGGCCCGCCGACTGGCGGGTCCCGTGGACAGGATTGATACTATAGCGGCACTCCTGATGACGCAGGCTCGGTCATTGGGTTGTGGCAACAGTGCCGCCATCTATCGGGCGATCACTGTCGCCATTCCCCATCCTATCTGGTTAATGGCTTGTGGGGCCCTGGGGAGGAGTCGGCCGACTCCAGGGAGGCCGACTCCCACAGGTCCGTCTTCGGGGTGCTCAGGCCGCCTTCGGCCCACCCACTGACAGGTGGCCCCACCGCCCTCGGGTCGTATAGGCCGGCGTCGCGGGCACAGTGTACTGTGCACTGTGCCTGAGGTCAGGGCAGGCATGGCAACAGTGCCGCGCCTCACCGGAGATCTTCCAGCGATACGGCTCACTGTAGCCATGCCGGCCCTTCGTAAGCAGGGGGAACAGCCACGCCGTGACCGTACCCTGCATCGTACTTCGAGATGAGGGAGGAGTCATGGGCCGACTCTCCATAGTCAGCCTCTCTGGAGGTCGCCAGCTTGGAGTTGGCTTATCTGGGAGTCGCCGTCTAGGACTCGACTTGTCTTGGAGTCGCTCCTGGGACTCGGCCTGAGGGGCGCGGCCTGCCCCGATGTCTTAAAAGGTCCTAGGACTCGGGTTAGCCAACCCGTGGCCCATTACTCCGACACCTGGTGTTTTGTTCCACTCTTGCTGCCCTAGTTTCCGTCATACCGGTGTTATGTTCCCCGATTTTGCATTCCTTACGCGGTTGGGTGATTTATGGGACCCCCTTGACAGTTCGCTTTGAATAAAACTCCTCCAGCAAGGCCCAACATTGGTTTTACCATTTGCCTCACCACCACCTACATTTCCCTTGGGAGTAATTAACCCAAGGGTCATCTTTACTACAGCCACCCCGGGCCAATGCTTGTCTAAGTGTTGGTCCGAACTAGAGCCACTTGCAGCGCCACCTTGGGGAAACTCGAGGGCTGGTTTTAGTTGTACATAGTATTCATCCGGTGTTGCCCTGAGAACAAGATATGTGCAGCTCCTATCGGGATTGTCGGCGCATCGGGCGGTCTTGCTGGTCTTGTTTTACCATTGCCGAAATGTCTTGTAAACCGGGATTCTGAGTCTGATCGGGTCTTCCTGGGAGAAGGTATATCCTTCGTCGACCGCGAGAGCTTATCATGGGCTAAGTTGGGACACCCCTGCAGGGTATAATCTTTCGAAAGTCGTGCCTGCGGTTATAGGCAGATGGGAATTTGTTAATGTCCGGTTGTAGATAACTTGACACCAGATCCGAATTAAAATGCATCAACCGCGTGTGTAGCCGTGATGGTCTCTTCTCGGCGGAGTCCGGGAAGTGAACACGGTTTTTGGGTTATGGTTGACGTAAGTAGGAGTTCAGGATCACTTCTTGATCATTGCTAGCTTCACGACCGTTCCGCTTGCTCTCTTCTCGCTCTTTTTGCGTATGTTAGCCACCATATATGCTTAGTCGCTGCTGCAACCTCACCACTTTACCCCTTCCATTCCCTTTAAGCTTTGCTAGTCTTGATACCCATGGTAATGGGATTGCTGAGTCCTCGTGGCTCACAGATTACTACAACAATAGTTGCAGGTACAGGTTATGTGATGATCATGACGCGAGAGCGGTGCGTGCTTGCGTTGAGTTCTTCTTATGCTTCTTCGATCAGGGGATAGGTTCCAGGTCGGCAGCCTGGGCTAGCAGGGTGGATGTCGTTGAGTTTCTATTTGTGTTTCATCCATATTCGGATGGTGCTATTATGTATTGTGATGTTGTATTCATGTGGCATTGTATGCCTTTTGTATGTATCCCCATCTATTATATAATGTTGATGTAATGATATCCACCTTGCAAAAGCATTTCAATATGCGGGTCTATCCTTGGTGGGACCGTTGAGTTCCTTTTGGATAGGGTCGCATATTGGGCGTGACAAGTTGGTATCAGAGCCTCGACCGACCTTAGGAGCCCCCTTGATTGATCGTGTAGTTTGGCCGTTGTTGAGTCTAGAAGAAAACTGTTTTTTGGAGTCTAGTTATATCGGAGAGGAGGAATTCTTCTTACTCCTCAGCCCGTTCATCGCTCTGGTAAGGAATCTTGACGTAGGTGTTTTGAATTACTCCTCTTCCCCTTCAAATTTTTCTTTAGGATCACGCAGTTGGTTTTTCTGATCGTTGGTTCTCGGCTCTTTTGATCCGGTACATTTCTCTTCAAGTCGACTCGAGCCGCTTCGCCTTTGCCAAGTTCAATCGTCAGTTCGCTCTCAACGAAGTTGTTTCTCTGTCCTCAGTTGTTTTATTTTCCCACCCGCCCTCCCCTTCTTCTTCTCGAAGCCGGAGTCCATAATCGAGTATCCATCCTACTCGTGTGAAGCCTTTGCATTCTTTCAACCGGTGTTTTTCCCTTCAAGATATTAGTCGATTCTCCCTTCCATGTTGCCTTTGTTTTTCCCGCCCTCCCACCCTTCTTCTTCCCGGAGTCTGACTCTCTTTCGAGCATCAATTTCATTTGTGTGGAGCCTCTTCAGTCTTTCGTCAATTGTTTCAACCGGTGAATTCTCTTTTGTTTGACATTCTTCATCTCTTTTCCGGTGGATTCAATTCCAATTTTCGGTAGTGATTATATTCTTTTCCTCGGTCCAAGTGTTTTCCCTGCTTGTTTGCCTCTCGCCAGTTTATCCTTCCGGAGTGTTCAAGACATCTCAGGAGATTCGTCAGTGTTCCAATTAATTTGAGGTTGTCACCTCATTCAAATATTTCAATCGTTCTAGTGCATCATCTCCTCTTCAATCCTTTTCAACGGTGTTTTTCTCTTCAGTGGGCCCTAACCCACAGGTCTTTTCCTAGGATCTTACCTGACTCTTCTAATTCCCCCGGAGTTATTCTCAATTCTTTTCAAGTGTGACGTAAGTATGAATTTCATCAGTCAGTTGCCTTCTCCAAGATCTCGTTCAAATTCTTTTCATTGTTGGCTCAACCTTTTGGTTTTTGATTCTCCCAGAGTATCTCAGCAATTTTGGTGGTGTTTCTCGTCGTCATTTGAAGACCGAAGAAGAGTTTTTCCTCAAAATCTTGTCTGTTCTCTTGAAGATTCGTGGTTCTAGCTTCATATTATCCTCTCGATTTATTCCATTCGTCAGATATTCTTTTCTTAACCATCCGGAGTGTGTCAGAAATTGTTTTCCCATTTCTTTTCACCGGAGGCATCATTCCAGATATCGTTCTCTAATTATCCCGGTACATGTGTCTAGTATTCTTTAATCAGCTTGTTATCTCTTCGTTCTTGTGCATCTAAATCCCCTCGAGAATATTTGGTTCTTCTAAATTCTTCCCGGTGATTCATTATCTTTCATCAATCATTTTCTAATTCTTACGGTGGTTCGTTCAAGATTCCTTTTTTCTTTGTTATCATATTAATCCATTCCTTCTTTCAATCCTAACGGTGGTTCATGAAGACTTTATCAAGTTCTGTGCTATACCCCCCTTAATCCTTTTCAAGAAGAATAAGTAATATGCAAAATCCATTGCTTGTCATCAATTTAATTTGATGAAGGATAGGCACACAATAAATATTATTCTTATTTCATCCAAGTGAGTAATCCCTTCCTTCGGAGTTTGTTCTTAATGAATAAATTCTAGTTCCAAGTGTTTCCCATCTTTTCTTTTTTGGAGTTCAAACTTCCTCGGCCATTTCGTCGGGACCTCCATCTAAATCATCGCAACGCTCATCTTATTCTTTCATCCTTCATTTTATCTCGTCATCCTTTTGTTACCGGAGTTCTACATGGTGGTTCTTCATGATTTAATTCATTCTTCAAATTTTCAGCAAGATTTTGTTGGTGGAGTTCAAGTATCTTTTCTGCTCGCATCTCGAAGGGCAATTATTTCTCGTTATTCTTTCAAAGTGGAGTTTTGCATTTCTTCGTTCTTCTAAGTTGTCCAATCATTTCAATTTGTGGCCGGTTATCACCTTATGATCTTGAGATGTTACCTATAAGACCACAACAAGCTTATTCTTTTCGTTGTTGATTTTCTCAACAACTCCATTCAATCCTTCCTTCCAAATTCTTTCCATTCCATTCTTTCAATTCTTCCGGAGGCATTGCTTTAATCATCTCGTCAAGTGTCATCCCATCTTGTGAAGTTCATGTTCTATTCCTTCCATTTTCAACCGGAGTGCTTCCTAAAATCCTTTCAGTCTTATTCGTTTCTTATCTTGTTCTAACCGGAGTGGTTTCATAGTCTATCGGATTCCGTGAGCTTTCGATTCTCGTCATTCTCGTCGTTTCTCTCTTATTCTCGAGTGCTCTCGATTCTTTGCTTCTTATCTTGAGTTCTTACTTGACCTCATCCCTTTTCTCTTCCGTCTCGGTCCTAAGATCTCGGGACGAGATCTCCTGTTAGTGGAGGAGTGTTGTAACGCCCTGGATTCGATGCGCCAGGTGTCTGCCAGTTATTCACCGTCGTTGCCATGTCATTTTCTTGCGTGTTGTATTTTGCCATGAAATCATTCGCATTGTGTCATCATGTGCATCTCATTTTGCATACGTGTTCGTCTCATGCATCCGAGCATTTTCCCCGTTGTCCGTTTCGCAATCCGGCACTCCTATGTCATCCGGCGTCCCCTTCTTGCCTCTCTTTGCGAGCGGGTGTTAAACTTTCTCGGAATGGACCGAGTCTTGCCAAGCGGCCTTGGTATAGCACCGGTAGACCGCCTGTCAAGTTTCGTGCCATTTGGAGGTCGTTTGATACTCCAACCGTTATCCGCTTAACCCGAAACCCCCCTTTCTCTTTGCATCCCAACACCCCTCCAAAGTGGCCCAAAACCCAGCAAACTCCTCTCCACGCTCTTGGTCTTTCGATCACGATCGCGTGGCCGAAAACCGTGCCTCATTTTGACTCTCCTAGCTCCCTCTACCTATATATTTGTGCCTCCCCCGAAAATCCCGGGTCCCGAAACCCTAGTCCCGCTCCTCTCGTCCGCCGGACATATCCGCACCGCGCCGGAAATGTCCGCCACCGCACCCTATCCACTCGCGTGCCTCCACCTGTCGTCTCCGCTGCCGGTCGCCGCCGCCACCCGGGGCCCAGATCCGGCCCGCCCGGGGGCCGAACCGGGCCTCGCCGGGCCCGCTAGCCGCCGCCCGCGCCCCGCGCGCCTCTGCCCCATCGCCGCCGCCTCGTTGCCGCGACCCCGCCGCCGGCCAGCTTCGCTCCGGCCACCTCCTCCTCGCCGGCCGCCACCCGTCTGCCCCGCCGGCACCCGAGCTCCTCTCCGTCGCCGTTCTCGTCCCCAGATCCGCCGCCGCCAAGCGCAGGCACCCGCGCCTAATGCCCCGCGCCTCGCCGGCGCGCCACCCGCCGAGCTCGCCGTTGCGTCCCTGTCGTACCCCGCCGTCCATGCCGCTCGTCCGCCACCCTGGCGACCGTGCCTCGCCTCCTTCCCTGCCGCCCGGCCGGAGCGCCGGCGTCTCGCTCCGCCGCCCGCCGCCTCGCCCCTCTCCGGCCATCTCCCTCGCCCCCGGCTCGCCGTCTCGCCGGAGTAGCTCGCCGGCGCTCCTCCGTCGACGGATCTGGAAAAGCTGACCAGATCCACCGGGAGTCTAAGCAAGCAGCCACCCCGTCCTGGATCTCCTCATCCTGCATCGTTCCGTCCAACTTTCCCGTGAGGTGAAATTGGATAAGTCCCCGAGTTTTTCATATTGTTTGTGCATCTTTGACCTGCTGTAGATTCTTGCACATAGCTCCGTTTTGCATGTATAATATGTCAAATTATTCGTCTCAACGAGCAATTCATTTCATTCCAATGCGCCATATTCATTTGAGTTCATCTTAATGCCTGAATCATCGTTGCAAGAGTGCTATGAGATGTTAATCTGCTGAAACTGTTATAACATGCTCATTTGTCATTTTTTTCCATGTTTGATGTCTGCATCTTATGAGGTTGATGTCTACATGTGTTTTGAACTATGCCATGTCTTCTTTACAGTGGTGCTTACCATGTATTTTTGTGATCAATGTGGTGACTAGCACAAGCATGCAAACTAGGCTTCGTGATGTTACTGATTTTAGTCCCTGTTCTGCTGTTATTTTTATGTCATGTAAACTTGATGCTACAGAGAGATCCATGCATATTTTGAGATACTTCAGTAAGGATGTTTTGAACATATGGTTATGCTCTATCCATTCATGCCCCTGGTTGCAATTATGGAGTAGTCTAGCATGTTATTTTCGTGCTCTACTTTTGCTACAAAATGTTTCCTGGCAGATTGTTTACATGTTATTCAATTTTGCCAAGGTTGTTGTAGTTGATCCTTGCATGCTATGAACTTGTTCTTGCCTTAGTTTGTTTCATAAACATGTCTTCTTGCTGATTCTATGCTTATATTGTCATGCAATGACTTGTGGTGAGTGAATAGAGCTTGTTAAGTAGGGTACTTGTTGCTGTTTTGCTAGGCTGAATCTGTTACTTCGTGATGCTATGTAAACCTGCTGCTACAAGTTATTCTATGCATAATCTGGAGATGTTCACTAAGGGTGTTTTGTTATACATGTCATGCTCTATCCATCCATACCCCTGGTTGCATTTATAGCTTGCTGTAACTTGTTGTTATCTTGTTCCAGAGTTGCTAAATAATGTTGCTGTCAGCCTGTTAACATTAAGTTCAGTTGTTGCCATGATTGTTGTTAGTGATCCATGCACCCTATGATCTTGATCTTTCCATGCTTAGCTTCATAAATATGTCTTCTTACTATTGGTTGCCTTGCCATGCCATGTTTTGCTCTGTGGTGAGTGGTTCAAGCTCACAAACATGCCTACTTATTGTTGTTCCTGCCATGTATGAATCTGTATTATAACTTGCTATGTTTACATGGGTGCCATCATATCTTCTGATCCTTTTTGGCACATGGTCAGTAAGGGAGTTTTGTTCTATGCAATTAGTAGATTCATGCCATGCCTTTGTTTACCATGATAAGTTCCTATAACATGTTGTTTGATAGCTCTATACATTGCAACCTGATGTTATTTTCTGCAAAGTCTGAACTGTTATTATTTGCAATCTTGCCATGTGTGTTTGAGCAGGTTCTAGTGATTTCTGGAGATAGCTCAGTGTTCATGTTTTGTTATGCTTTACCTGTACATCATGCCCATGTCTTTTGTTTTCATGTTGAGATGTTGTAGCATGTTGTTTTGATGCTTGCAATATGCCTAGTTGTTGTTTTGGACAGATTGTTGTTATGACTTGTATAGAGTGTGTTGCATCGTTGCTCCGTTTTGAGTGTGCACTATATGAAACTTGCTTGTTTTTGCATGTAGTTTCATATTATCATGTTGAATCCTTGTTTTGAGGTGTTTTCTTGATGTTTGGGTGCATTTTGCATCAATGCCATGTTTAACTTGTTTTGCTCATATCTTCTAGGCCGTAGCTCCGAACTAAATGAACTTTATATGTAACTTGACTAGATTCTCGTGTAGATCATCATGGTGCATCTTAACTTGTTGTTTAACAACTTGAACATAATGTTTATTCATATCTGGACCAATTTCGAAACTTGCATATGAGGACTTACCAGAATTGTTATATGTTGTTCCCGGCCTCATTTAAACTTGCCTTGATGTGTTGTTCTTGTTTGCATCATCTCTTGCCATGAGTAGCTTCATGTAGCCCTGTCATGCATCATGTGCATCATGTATTGTTCATGTGTGGTGTGTTTACTATGTTGTGTGCTTCTCTTGATAGTTCCCGTTTCGTTGCGATCGTGAGGATTCGTTCGTCTACGCTTGGTTCGTCTTCGTGGCTTCATCTTCTTCATGGACTCGTTCTTCTTCCTTGCAGGATTTCAGGCAAGATGACCGCTACCCTGGATCTCACTACTATCATTGCTTTGCTAGTTGCTTCGTTCTATCGCTATGCTGCGTTACCTATCTTTTGCTCATCAAGCCTCCCAAATTGCCATGAACCTCTAACCTTTGACACCCTTCCCAGCAAACCGTTGCTTGGCTATGTTACCGCTTTGCTCAGCCCTCTTATAGCATTGCTAGTTGCAGGTGAAGTTGAAGATTGCTCCATGGTGGACAGGATTATGTTGGGATATCACAATATCTCTTATATTATTATTAACGCATCTATATATTTGGTAAAGGGTGGAAGGCTCGGCCTTATGCCTGGTGTTTTGTTCCACTCTTGCCGCCCTAGTTTCCGTCATACCGGTGTTATGTTCCCGGATTTTGCGTTCCTTACGTGGTTGGGTGATTTATGGGACCCCCTTGACAGTTCGCTTTGAATAAAACTCCTCCAGCAAGGCCCAACATTGGTTTTACCATTTGCCTCACCACCACCTACATTTCCCTTGGGAGTAATTAACCCAAGGGTCATCTTTACTACAGCCCCCCTGGGCCAATGCTTGTCTAAGTGTTGGTCCGAACCAGAGCCACTTGCAGCGCCACCTCGGGGAAACTCGAGGGCTGGTTTTAGTTGTACGTAGTGTTCATCCGGTGTTGCCCTGAGAACGAGATATGTGCAGCTCCTATCGGGATTGTCGGCGCATCGGGCGGTCTTGCTGGTCTTGTTTTACCATTGCCGAAATGTCTTGTAAACCAGGATTCCGAGTCTGATCGGGTCTTCCTGGGAGAAGGTATATCCTTCATTGATCACAAGAGCTTATCATGGGCTAAGTTGTGACACTCCTGCAGGGTATAATCTTTCGAAAGTCGTGCCTGCGGTTATAGGCAGATGGGAATTTGTTAATGTCCGGTTGTAGATAACTTGACACCAGATCCGAATTAAAATGCATCAACCGCATGTGTAGCCGTGATGGTCTCTTCTCGGCGGAGTCCAGGAAGTGAACATGGTTTTTGGGTTATGTTTGACGTAAGTAGGAGTTCAGGATCACTTCTTGATCATTGCTAGCTTCAGGACCGTTCCGCTTGCTCTCTTCTCGCTCTTATTTGCGTATGTTAGCCACCATATATGCTTTGTCGCTGTTGCAACCTCACCACTTTACCGCTTCCATTCCCTTTAAGCTTTGCTAGTCTTGATACCCATGGTAATGGGATTGCTGAGTCCTCGTGGCTCACAGATTACTACAACAACAGTTGCAGGTACATCTTATGCGATGATCATGACGCGAGAGCGATGCTTGCTTGCGTTGAGTTCTTCTTATGCTTCTTCGATCAGGGGATAGGTTCCAGGTCGGCAGCCTGGGCTAGCAGGGTGGATGTCGTTGAGTTTCTGTTTGTGTTTCATCCATATTCGGATGGTGCTATTATGTATTGTGATGTTGTATTCATGTGGCATTGTATGCCTTTTGTATGTATCCCCATCTATTATGTAATGTTGATGTAATGATATCCACCTTGCAAAAGCGTTTCAATATGTGGGTCTATCCTTGGTGGGACCGTTGAGTTCCTTTTGGATAGGGTCGCATATTGGGCGTGACAGTGCCCCCCCTGCCCCCCCTGCGCCTAGGGTTGGAAACCCTAGGTGGGGGGCGCGCCCCACTTGCCTTGGGGGGCACTCCACCCCCCCTGGCCGCCGCCCCTCTTGGGAGATTGGATCTCCCAGGGCCGGTGCCCCCCCTGGGGGTCTATATATAGGAGGGGGGGAGGGAGGGCAGCCACACCCTGTGTCTTGGCGCCTTCCTCCCCCTGCTACACCTCTTCCTCCTCCCGCAATAGCTTGGCGAAGCCCTGCCGGAGTTCTGTTGCATCCACCACCATGCCGTCGTGCTGCTGGATCTTCATCAACCTCTCCTTCCCCCTTGTTGGATCAAGACGGAGGAGACGTCACGCTGACCGTACGTGTGTTGAACGCGGAGGTGCCGTTCATTCGGCGCTAGGATCTCCGGTGATAGGATCACGACGAGAACGACTACCTCAACCCCGTTCTCTTGAACGCTTCCGCACGCGATCTACAAAGTGGTATGTAGATGCATCTCTCTCCTATCACTCGTTGCTTAGATGAACTCATAGATGGATCTTGGTGAAACCGTAGGAAATTTTTTATTTTTCTGCAACGTTCCCCAACAGCCGCGACCACGGGCGGCCACCGCAGGAGTCGCAGGATGCTTGTGGGGACGACCTCGGCCGCGCTTGGACGGAGGGGAGCCGTGCCCCTCATGGCGAGCCTTCCCCTTCTCTGCGGCCGAGAACTTCTTCATAGGCACCATAGGACACAATGAGCTGATGGAGGAGGAGAAAGGAAGAAGGAGCAGAGCAAGGAGAGATGGACTGCGAGGGCTCACGCCATTCTGTACTTATAGTCCGGAGGAGGCCAACCGTCGGCCTCCACGATCGCAGGTAATCATGACTCGTTTTGCATGCAGGGACTTGTCAAGTCGGGCAGTTGCCGAGGCGGCGTGGGGAAGCGGAGACGCCCATGTCCAATCAACCACTACATGGTGCCCAAGGCCACAGGCAAGATTGGAAAAAGTGGTAGGCGTAAGCAAGGCGGTTGGCCTTCGCCTAGTGCCTAGGCGGTGCTTAAGCGCCCTAGGCGCAGCCTAGGCGGTTATTTAGATTCTACAATCAGGGTATATTTGTGGTTATTATATGTGCATTGATGTTAATTTAGGGTAGATAAATAAGTTAACTGCCATCTATTACCATTTGAATATGTGATGTTTGGCATTTCAGTGCAATATGACATGATTTCTCACTTGGGTAAACAATTTGTTGCATGCACTGCCTAGACTACCATTTATGCCCTAAGCGAAGCGTTTTGCAATCGCCTAGCGCCTAGGTGTGCCTAAGCGCCTCCTAGGCACTGCCTTTTGCAACAGTGGATGTAGGCTGATGGGGCCCGTGGTGCTCCGCACTTGCCCCTTCGCTTCTCTGCTAAGCCAAGTACGAGCGCACCTTGGGCCCGGGGGCTACTGTCGGTGTCCTGGGAACGGGGGTCCCCAGACTTGCCTGCCTGCGGCCTGCGGCGTGGCTCAAGTGGTGGACCAGTATGACCCATCTTCGTCTACTCAAGCTCAAGACCCTCGCGAGGGGCCAAGCCTCGCGGGGCGGACGACAGAAAGCTTCCTCAGGAGCGGCCTCACAAGGAAGGCTCGTGAGGAGGCGGAGAGGTCATGGAAAGGGTACCTCGCGAGGTGCTCATGACGCAAGCCATGACGATCGAGACCAGGCGGGCGCCAGGCGGGCGCCGGCCTGTGCAGTGTCCTTACTTCCTGTTTGGCGCAAAGGGGGCAAGCACAGGCGCAGAGTACCAAGGCGTCAGGCAAAGGTTGCCATATCGGTGCAACAAGACCAAGACCAGCAGAGCAGCAGGATGGAGGTCACCATGGAGCCCAAGATGGCATCATCGCCAGTGCCTTTGGCAGCCGAAGACCAACTTTAGTCAGGATAAGTTGTACTATATGTTCCCCTTCAAATCCCGCCATTGTGGGATCCCTTCCCGCTCAATATTTGGGAAGAGGACCAAGGCCTCTATATATAGGGCTAGCCACCACCATAGCAAGGGGGGGCAGATCGAGACTCAGTTCATACACACTACACCAGCACAAGAACACCTCTCCTCGTGAGGCTGTTCTTCCTCTGTACTGTTCATCATCAGCCCCTGAGGCAATCCACCACACCACAAACTAGAGTAGGGTATTACACCACAACGGTGGCCTGAACTAGTATAAACCTTGTGTCCCTTGTGTTGTTCATCGTGTAGCTTAGATTCTCAGCGAGACGCTTGGGCGTGGATTGGTAGGGGGAAGATCTTCACGCGCACCCCAGAGTTCGAACCTTAAGGGTTTTGCCAGAACCCCATATCCGACAGAGTCGTTATGCCTTGACGGCATGCCCGATCAGCTCAATAAGCACCTCAATAAGCAGAAGGAGTTCATCCACGACTTGGTGGAGCTGCTAAAGGAGAGCCTCGACGACATGCCCGTTGAGCTCAATGAGCAGGGGGAGTTGACCGCCGGCTTGGTGATGCTGCTGAAGAAGAGCATTGCCTCGAAGAAGAAGGCGACCGACAAAATCCTGCAACTTCAGGAGGACAAGGCGAAGCTCTACCATGAGCTCGACCTGCTGAAGGAGAAGAACACCAACTCAAAGAAGCTACATGAGAATAGTAGTTCCTCGATGAAGATGCTGCAGGCCCTCGTCATGGAACAGAAGGAGGAGTTGGCGAAGCTCTGCATGTAGCACCCGACTGCTGTCAAGGTACGTAATGCGGCCAAGGAACAGATGATGAGGGCTTGCGTCGAGAAATCCCGTCTCATGGACAGAACGAAGAAGATGGCGGAGGAGACCGCAAGGAGATGGATGTCGTGGAGGCGATGAAGAAGCAGTTACGACTCCGCAGCCAGCAACCCTTCATGTAGTGAGAGCAGCGCCCCAGACTTTTGTGTGCGCCTTCCTTCTTTTTTTGGGGTGATAATCTTCCTTCTTCTTTTGCTCATGTGTTTCTTCTTTTGCTTAAGGTGTTTTGCCACACTTGTCACGTTCTCTGCGAGGCATTAATAGAACAATGCTAACAATGAGATGACTAACAAATTAGATCATTTTTTATCGCCATATGGCACTGGGCTGCCGTGTTTCATGCTCCTCCGTAGTAGTACTACTCCAGTGGAAAACTTGAGTAAACCGCACGGTTCTTTGCTCCTCTTCAGGTCATCGACACATTTATACGAGCAGTCAAATCACACGGCCCCGCCTTCCAGCAGTAATGATCCGTCAAATCACAAAGGCCCTCGCCTCTCGTGAAACCGACAAGGCTAGACTACCCCGCCCTCTAGCCTTTTAAAAATGTATACTTCTGTATAGTAGTAGTATCGATGGATTGCGCCATGGAGCAAAACTAACAAGATGAAATTAAAGAAAAAAGGTGGTATATATAGAGAGCGCTCATCGCCAAATTGTGCATATAGTACTATTAAAAAAGCTAGTACGTGCTTAAATGGGGTGCTAAATTCTATTAAAGAAATTAGCATACCTATTTAATTCTTGGGTTCTTATTATTTATGCCACTAGTTGTGTATCACTACTTAGTTTTGCCATTAGAACTTACAACTACTCAAAAATGCCATCGATCCGTGAGATGCCTTCTCAAAAATGCAATTAGATATCTCAAAAATGACATCGTTAAGTTAGATGTTTGCTCAAAAATGACATTAGACATAGTTATATTCACATCAACCCGTTGACCATGTTACATGACAAAAATAAGCTGATTCTCACAATGATAAGTGTGGCCCCGCTTGTCAGGAGTAACGAGAATAATTTTACAGGAAAATAAGAACGCTGTTGGGATCAAGTAGGCCCCACAGTTTATTTTACTGTAGTGAGATAGAGGGAGAGCTGGCATGTCGGTCCATCGGTATTTATGTCATTATAACATGGCAAAAGAGATTTGAGTCACAATAATGGTGTCCAGCACAACACACCCCTCAAATAAAACTAAGCACCTTGAATTTCTTTGACAAAACTAAGCACCCTGAAATTCTTTGACAACAATACTGCTGGCTATATGATGTTGGCCATATATATTATACGTATATAATGTGAAGAAACGAGTGGTAGTACTATACAACTAAAAGATGAATTGTAAGAAATACTAGTATGTATGTACTGAAGAGTTAAAGTAACGAGAAGAAACATAACATAGTTCTGCTGGGGGATCAGCACAACACACCCCTCAAATAAAACTAAGCACACTTCAAATAAAACTAAGCAACTAATCCGATAGACACTGCATTAGAACCACCAAGAGCAACAACACTGCCACCTTATTCGCGGTCCTCGTCCACGTCCTCGACTTCGTCCTTGTCCCTCTTCCTCTTGGCCGATACTTCTTTGCTTGAACCGCACACTTGGCTCTTTCTCTTCATCCAATCCTTGTAGATATTGAAACAAAGGTAGCCATCCATTGCAGCATAGTGGATGTGGTCTATATCTAGTACATTCCAGTGCCATGCATGATGAAATGTGTGTGGAGGTTTCTTCAGTTTACCGTACGAAGGATGAACCATGGCTCCTGCCAGGGTCATCATTGAAGGCTGATCACGGGAGGGCACCAGCCCGTCCTTCTGGAGGTCGAAGGGGTTGCCTACAACGAGGCCTATCAGACCCAGGACTGTTTTGTCGTTCATAAAGTCTACAGTAATGAATTTGACTAGGTCGCCCTTAAGGAAGTTCTTAAATTCCTCGCACTCAATGTCAGCATGGCATATGTGGTACACCAAGCATAAGTCATGCACGCAAACCTAGATCACGGCAGACTTCATCTTCTCTTCCTCCTTTAGATTCTTCTCTTTGTCCACAGTTGTGGTGTACTCAACATCTGGCCCAGTGACCCATTCATCATTTGAGTTTTCGAACATGCATATGAAGTGAGCAAGGCATCCTTTCACCGCCGCGGAAGAACGGGTGTAGATGACATCGAACTCATCATCGGTAATGGTTCTAACCTTGTACTCATCGCTGATCATGGAGATTTGGGATGCCATGGATTTTGGAGGATGGTTAGGATTAGTGGAACTGCCATAATGTGAAAGGACGAGACGACTAGGAGCGAACTGCCATAATGTTAAAGGACGTCCGGGGACGAGTAGGAGCAAACTGCCAGCGGTTTTTTGATTGTAAAAATGCTGAGTGGGGTGTGTGAACGGCAGGGTAGTGGCTTGCATGGTGGATAAATGGATTCATGCACACTACTTTGGGGCCCAATTATATGTCATCTCTACTCGACGCCCAATTAAATGGCTTTCGATGTCATGTCAAGCGTTAGGAAAATTATAGGTGATACGAAGCTTTCCATTCTCCCATGATACAGGCTTCCGAGAGCCCATTGGATCTGAGATCGAATGGTTGCATGGCGTGATTCTAGACCTATGGGTAAATATCCTATCCTGGAGGTTTATTCTGCAAGTTTTTAGCAACTTAGCATGTGACCGTTCGATCTCATATCCAAGGGCTGCCATTAGCCCGTATCATGGTCGCACCTACCACGACCGTCGCCTCGCGCGCGCGGTCGCGCCCTTGGATATTTAACATAGTGTGTTAGGCTATCTGATGTTGGCATGTCATACATAGTCATCAGTTAGTCACTCATACTACAACAAGGTTAGCTATAAGGTTGGCTATAAGAGTATCTTTACTTCTCTCTATCTCTTTCTTCGTAGTATTTATTGTATTTGCCAAGGAGTGACCTCTTCCAATGAAATGGTGCTTAGATGAGGTGCTAAGGGCATTAAATGGCTTAGCAATCAAGTCCCCAATGCATAGGTGCTTAGTTTTTTGTTGCTAAGTTTGCTTCATTTATTTAGCTATAGACTCAAAACTGTCTTTTCACCTAGGTACACGTGCTTAGCACTGTTTCTTCCTTGGGTCACCAAACTAGTCTTTCTCTTCTTAATTAACTTTCCACATCAAACTTTTTGCCTATGTGGCAGGCTTAGCACCTATAGGAGCAAGTAAGTACAATAGTGGGCTATAAGCCCACTTTACATGGCATTTTTGCATATGTGGAGGAAAGGGGCAAGGAAAAAGTGGAGGAGTGGGCTCTCATGCGAGAGCCAGCCTCTACACGGTGGAGCATTGGGAGAGGCACTTGTATGGAGGTGGTCAGGAATCAGAAGACTCACACCGGTCGCAGCGCTGCAGTCAAAATGATAATGGCAAGTCAAATGATGGTGCCCCACCTGTCCAACAGTAACTCGCTATCAAGTCACACAACCCTACGTTTGTAGCAGCCTACTCCCTCATCTTCTCGCGTCTCTGTCGAACCGACTAGACGAAACTGCCCCGCCTACCGCACAGGAAAAGCCCCACCCTCGACTTTTAAATAGTACAGTATACTAATTTTGAATCCATGGATTGAGCCGTGGAGCAAAGCCTCAAGAAAACGGCAGTTCACATGTACGGAGTACACAGCATGCCCGTCGCGTTCACGTAACACCCCAAACGGTCGGTTGGTCTGGCATGCCGGTCTTCAAATGGAACGGGCGTCATATTTCATTTGCACACACATGTGGGACCGCAATTGAGAACCGGCCATAGGCACACTCCCCGGTCACGCATGTTGGGTGAGTTAATAGAAGAGAGAGACGAGCGATAGTACTAGAGAAGTGTTATACATACGTTGGTGCCTGGGCGATCCCTGCAAGACACGGAAGATCAGTTCGTCCATGCATGTGACCAGACTCCAGCAGGCATGCCTAGATTGGCTATCGTCTACATATCGTGCAGGCTGTGTTGTACAAGGCTGTAGTTTTGATGAGAAATCTAAAAAAAAGGTTTCTTGTCATCTCACAAAATTAGGTGTCATGTGCTTTAGATCACTATGAGGGTTAAATAGCGACAACTGAGTTCCTCCAAGGGGCTAGTCATTGGGGGCATGTAACACCCATGATGCGGTTATATCTCCCACGTGTCGAAGCATGACTTAGAGGCATAACCGCATTGTGGTTTTGTCGCAAGAAAGGTCATCTTCACACAATCCCATGTAATGAATAAGAAAGGGATAAAGAGTTGGCTTACAATCGCCACTTCACACAAATACTTAAATAAATCATACATCATTCAAAGTACACACATACTCTGACTACGGACGAAGCCAAAAGAAAAGAAGATAACCCAACTGCTAGATCCCCGATCGTCCCAACTGGGCTCCACTATTGATCATCAAGAAACGAAACATAGTAACGACCAAGGTCTTCGTCGAACTCCCAACTGAGCTCGGTTGCATCACCTGCACTGGTATCGTTGGCACCTGCAACTGTTTGGTAGTATCTTGTGAGTCACGAGGACTCAGCAATCTCAAAACCCGCGAGATCAAGACTATATAAGCTTATGGCTAGGAAGTGGAAATGAGGTGGAGTTGCAGCAAGCACTAAGCAAATATGGTGGCTAACATACGCAAATAAGAGCGAGAAGAGAAGCAACAGAACGGTCGAAAAGCTATAAGTGATCAAGAAGTGATCCTGAAACTGCTTACGCACAATCATAACACCAAGACCGTGTTCACTTCCCGGACTCCGCCGAAAAGAGACCATCACGGCTACACACGTGGTTGATGCATTTTAATTAAGTCAAGTGTCAAGTTCTCTACAAGCGGATATTAACAAATTCCCATCTGCCACATAACCGCGGGCACGACTTTCGAAATATAATACCCTGCGGGGGTGTCCCAACTTATCCAATCACAAGCTCTCACGGTCAGCGAAGGATATTCCTTCTCCCGGGAAGACCCGATCAGTCTCGGAATCCCGGTTACAAGACATTTCGACAATGGTAAAACAAGACCAGCAAGACCACCCGACTGTGCCGACAATCCTGATAGGAGCTGCACATATCTCGTTCTCAGGGCACACCGGATGAGACAGGCTACGAGTAAAATCAGACCTCGAGTTTCCCCGAGGTGGCCCCGCAGACGGCTCGGTTCGGACCAACACTTAGAGAAGCACTTGCCCGGGGGGGTTTAAAAGAAAGATGACCCTTGGTTTGGCCTGCCACAGTTATCAATCAGCAAACGCATTGACCACATGCAAAAAATCAAGACGGGTCTCCTTCCCAGTCGGACTCGGAGCGAAGCATCTCCCAACAAGATTTGAAAAATTAAGGGAAAGTTAGTGGGTTGTTAGGCAAATGTAAAACCAATGTTGGGCCTTGCTGGAGGAGTTTTATTCAAAGCGAACTGTCAAGGGGGTCCCATAAATCACCCAACCACGTTAGGAACACAAAATCAAGGAACATAACACCGGTATGATAGAAACTAAGGCGGCAAGAGTGGAACAAAACACCAGGCATAAGGAGGAGCCTTCCACCCTTTACCAGGTATATAGATGCATTAATTAAATAAGAGATATTGTGATATCCCAAAATGATCATGTCCATCATGGAGCAATCTTCAACTTCACCTGCAACTAACAATGCTATAAGAGGGGCTGAGAAAAGTGGTAACATAACGCAACATAGTGATAGAACGAAGCAACTAGCAAGCAAAGATAAAAGTGATATCGAGGGTAATGGTCATCTTGCCTGAAATCCCGCTAGGAAGAAGACCGAATCCATGAAGAAGACAAACGGACATAGTCGAACGAATCCTCACAACTCCGGAACGAAACTGAAGCTAATGAGAGAAGCAAACCGGAAAGAAGCAAACAACATGGTAAACAACCATCACAAGCATAAACATGACATGATGCACAAGCAAGTATGATGCATGTCCGGTTTAATGAAGCATGGCATGGCAAAGTACAACAAACAAAACTAAAGTTAAGTGGAGTTCAATATGCAACGAGTTGCATATTGACGGAACACCACATTCAAGTTATTTAGTTTGCTCTTGTTTAGGTACACAACAATATTAAATGTTATTAAACATGGCAAGAGGTGAAACATAAGAAAACTACCTATCTAGGCAAGTTTAACTGAGGCCGGAAACGACACACAATAATTTCGGAAAATCCCCATATGTCATTTAGCAATTTAATGCAACAACAATTTTTGACATTTTAAATGTTGTTATCATGATGCAGATGACATATGCAAGTTTTATGCAATTTTTATGAAAATGTTGACATGATCAAGTTATGAAGCATTTGTCACCGTGGTGGAACGAAAGGGTGCTACGGCAACGTCAATGAAAATGATGCCACGACAATATTCTGATGATCCGCTAACTCATTGAGATACCGGTGCAGAGCATGCAAAAGATGGTGGGGTGATCCCGGATTACTGGGTTCCCACGGGACGGCGGCATGGAAAACGAGGAACGTGCAAAGACATCTCGGACACGATGCAAACACAAGCGTCTCATACAACACATGCATTCGGTCCACGGTCGTCTCGGCGGTTATACCTTTGAAGCGTGCATTTTGGGGCGGAACGAGTCGGTGCGAAGTAGAGGAAGTAGACGTTCTCGTGGAGGTCGTAGTGGAAGTAGTTCTACACGGCTACGGTAGTGGAAGTGGTGGTACACGTTCGTTTCGGAGAGGTACTTGACGAATCCAAGTCTTTGGGGTGACGGTAGTTGTACACGAGTTGTAGACGTTCGGGTCGAGGTACTTGGCGTAACGTCGTGGTACTTGCGTAATGCACGTCGATGGTAGTCGTTCACTTGACCGCGGTAGATGAACTTGGCGGTCCTCATCGTCATGGTAGTTGGCATCCTCTCGGCCTTGACAGAACCATGGCATAGGTTCAGCGGCTACCCCATGTCCATGACGAAAACCGAGCTCGGCCAGGGAGTCGAAGTAGCAAGCACGGACGAGGGGGGAGCAATAGCATGGAAACCATGGTTGCTTGAGGGCGGTTCGAACAACGTCTCGGGCAAGACCAACGACGAGAACGCAGTCGAGGAGCAGCACATGGCAGAGGTCGACCGAAGCAAGAGCAGGGCCTAGCGCGAGGAGGAGGTCGGGGACGGGGCTTGACGACGACAGCACGACACAAGATCAGCAGAGGCCACGGCGTCATGGGGCCTTGGGCGCCATCTGGGTGCAAGGCGAACTCGGGGTCCAGCACCAGCAAGGCGACGATGAGAAGGCATGCGCAGCGATGTTGAGGTAGCAGAGGCACTGGTGGCGGAGGTCGTGGCGGTGCTTGGGGCGGCGGGGACGGCTTGCGGAAGCTCCGGCGAGGGCACCGGTGGCCGCGGACGGGCGAAGCGACGACGAGGAGGTCGGGGATACGGAAGACGGCGATGAGAGGCGAGCGATGCGGGGTCGCCGGATGGCGCAGGGACGAAGCAACAAGAGGAGGCGCTCGGGGATGGCTCGGGCTCCAGGAGCTCGGGCACGGTGCAGCAAGGGACAGGAGGAGAGTATGGGGATCGGGCACTAGTACGGGGGCTCCTCCCCTGTGGCGGCGCTGGAGAGAGGGGATCGAGAGAATGGGGATTGGGCTGAGCGAGGGGCTAGGGTTTGGGTATAGGTGGGCGACTGGGCCTTGGGCTATCTCGGTGAAGAGGGGAAAAGGCCAGGAGGAGTTGGGCTGCACTGGATCTCTTTCCCCCTCTTAAATCTTTCAAAATCTTTTCCGAAAACAGAAAATCGCAATGAAAGAAAAGGAGAGAAAAGAAAGGGGTTAGGGAAACGATTTGGGCAAGAGGTTAATTTCCCTGGACTCACAAAAATAGGCTTGATCCAAGAAAAATAGAAAGTGGGCATGGGCGTGGAGTGGAATTCCACCTCATTTGAATTTAATTCAAATGAGTGTGAGAAAGAAGTGGGTATACGGTATGTCCAAAAATGTTGAGAAATTTGGTGGAGCTCGGGAGAATGATGAAAGAATTGATGGGCAGAGTTGGAGACCAAGAATTGAGATAACAAAGGCATTTGGATTTATTTGCAAGTGTGTTATGATCAATTCCAAATACTGGAATATTTATTATAGCTCCCTAATAATAGTAGGAGACTTTGAATATGTTTTAAAGAGAAATCACCATGTGAATATGCCTCAATTTAAATAGATCAACAATCTATGCAATTTATTTAGGTGAGTTTTAAAAAGGGTTTGCACGATGAAATGATGCGATGCAAAAGATGCAATGATGAATGCAACAAACAAAACAAATAACACGACAGAACTCAGAGTATGCGGAAGTCTTCTGGAGCGTCGGTCTCGGGGCGTTAGAGGGCACATGCACGAAGACTACTCGGCTTCCATCTAGGTCAAGCCGGCTATGTTAATTAGGACATCTATCGATGGACCCCTTTTCTACAAGTTTATCTATAATTTGAGCTTTGATCCTCGTCTAGTTTGTCCGTCGGTATTCATGGTGTCTCCTTTGGACAGTGAGGTTATGATTTCTTGTCATGTGGCATTTTTTTGTGTTATATATTATAATCTGGTGCTTCAGATCAGAATGATGAAAACTACGCCTCCGGGGCACGTGCATGAAGACTTCTCGACAGTCATTGATGAGGTCAAGCCAGCTCCGGTAGACAAAAGAAAACTAGTACTCCACTATATAGGCAGGAGCATCCGCGCTTGCTTGCTAGTGTTGCTCTCTTCATACTGTCTCGTCCTCTCCAGATCTGAACACGACAGTGGTGCCCACACACTCTCTCTCTCTGCTCACCGCTGGTCACAGATCCATCTGGATCCTATCCGCCGGGGAAGGTGACAAGGTGCAACATTCACGCAGTTGTCCTCGGTGCTGGCTCTTACCCACTACCGGCGCGTCCCGATCGGCGTGCCTTGCCATTTCTTCCAAGCACCGCTGGCTAGGGAGGGACTCCGACCCCTTCTTCCTTGTTGCCATAGTGTGGGCAGATCCGTCCTCCCGCTGCCCACCTATCAACATCTCGGCGACTAACTTCTTTGGAAACTGGCCTTGCTCTACTTCCCAAGCTCCTAACGTCGCTGCATTTGTATCTTTTACTATTTCTCAGGCCCCCTCGTAGATAGGATCAATCGGCTATTTGAAAACCACCTAAATTTTTACTGTTAAGAGGTAAAACTAGTTCATGCACTCGAATCTAGTACTACTTGGTTCAAACAAGGAAGAAAGGGGGTGGGGGTGGGGGAAGATTTGTTACCTGAATCTAGGACTTGGTTGAAAGGGGAAATAATGGGGGCGAAAAGTAGTAGAGACTGGCTATCCAACCAGTCTCAAGGTCTAATAGAGAAATAAATGGAAACGCAGTACAAACTCAATATAAACCCGATCTATTGGTTGAAAAAGAAAGAAAGTGGGGACTGGGGGACAAATCAACAAAGTAAGTCCAGCACTAGATTTGCTACCCTCACACAGTATAAGGTGGCTACACCGAACAAAAATGGGATCAACCCAGATATCCTGTTCTGATGTTTGTTGCCCCGAGCCACTCTTATGTAATGCCACTTGTAAAATGTAGCAGTCGCATTGTTAAAAGTAAGGACATGTTAAACCAATGTTGTTTTCAATGTAATGCCTCCAGTAATATGAATCAATGGCACTTTTTTCATGTCCTGCTAAATTTCCCATTAAGATAAGTTGCTTCTTTTTGTTAGAAATGCAACTGTCTTGGTCCGCCTACTCTCTCGTGCCCAAATACCGACTCTGTATCAGCTGTTAATGTAATGTTGCTGGTAAAATGAAGCAATGGCACCACTCAAGTAATGTCGTATTTAATGGTTATCATAGTTAATCCTAATGCCGACACTAATATCTAGCAATGCTGCTGCTTTAGAAATTGCTATTGTCCTTGTGAGATTACCATTCAGATAAGGAACATGCTTCTTTTCATTTGATGCATGTTTCACCACTTGTTAGTCACCCTCCTTTCCACCTTTTTTGTGCAAACAGAGATATACATTTCATGCTTGATCTTAGTTAAACTGCACAAATGATATTCAAATTAAAGTTGAACATTCCAGGAGCTTCACAACCAACCTTAATGTTGCTCAAATATATTGCAACTAATCAAGAAGAATCTCCGTGGGCTTCATTTTCTGATGGAAATGGAACTGGGGCTAGAGCCTTTTTCTTAGAAGAGAAGAAGAAGAAGTTGCTAGCTCATGGGACATTGCTTCATTTTAGGTGAACTGCACCAAAAGGTCCCATGAATTGAATCATCCATGTTGGTGACTGGTGTCATCCCTTCTACGATGGCGTTGACTGCAGATATGGTTCCCATCATGAGGTATGTTCCTTTTTGGTCTGACCGTTTGCCAAAGATCCTGCATGTTGAGTCTGCTCTTGTGCTACTGTTTTGGCACTGCCATGATAAAGCAGTAATGTTTATTATTTTGCACCTTAATCTAGTGGCACTATTAATTTGAGGCAATGCTTTGGCACCGCTAGTGCCACTGATTTTTTTATATATCGAAAGAGGGGGTTTCCTCCAGTTTCATTAAATAAACCCAACCATAGAGAATCATTATCCGACAACATCTCAATGTAAATGGACAGTTATGCAACTACTACTTGAACGGACTGAGTACTAGCAGGAGACAAGTTCGCCACATAAGCTAGGCAGGTAGGGGGACGCAGCACCAGCTCGACCAAGTTTCAATTACAACCCAAATGCTACCACAAAAACATCAGGGGGGAAGATAGGGACTGAAAGAGCCAGCTTCAGCATCCTAGTCTAAGCACCCCCGGCATCATTGCGACGCACGGTACACCTCGTTTGCCACCTGCTCGACCCTAGTGTCACTGATGAAATGAAGTAATAATACAGTTAAAATAGAGCGAGTGTCCTCTCTATCATTTCATTTACAATGTAGATAAAGAAAGTGCTTCTCTTTGTTAGTATATGTTTCATCAACTAGTCCCATTGTTAATGTTTAAGCGTTTCTGCAAACTGGGGTGCTTAATTTTAGTTGATCTGCACAAAAATAGAGTTTGGAATGTCTGAAGGCCCCTCCTTGTACTACCGCTGTACACTGATGTTCATCACTAGCAGAAGGTGTATCGGGGAGACTTGGGTCGATTTCCAGTATGAGGCGTACCGTATGAGGCGTCGCAGGGCCCATATCGCCCTCGCAGCATGGCATACTATGATACTATCGCAATATTTTCTTCTATTTATTAGTGTATGTTTCATCAACTAGTGCCACTATAATGTAATCATGCTTTTTTATTATCTGTGCAAACAGGGTTATTCAGCTGCATTTTGGTGGAACTGCACAAATGTATGGATGGAACCGACATATATGCAGAGTGCGAGGTGTGCCAAGTAAAAATTACCGACACCAACCATGCTCCATGCATGCATAGGCATCCACCACCACCAGTGGGATGTGTGGCGCTGTCTGTGGACGGCTCTTTCTCGGCAGCAAATCCTCTAACCAAATACTAGTTGCTTATATTGGCAGTTTTCTAGGGAGTACACTTTTCTGAAAGAAGCACCAATCTATTTTTCTTTATTTGTACACGGTGTCACAACTTTGACCCAAAGGTCCAGAGCTATTTTCAGGTGATTGGCGTAGTACTCGGAGACTGATTGTAAGCATGATTTTCATTAGTTGTCACACTGATTGTAAGCATGAGCAGATGGAAGATTAGGTTAGTGCGAAGCTTACCTTAAACCCTACCGCCGGCATTGAAACGAGGCGAGCATCAAGGGAACCGTCGAGAACGGCTGGGAAGCGACGTCGCGCCATCCTGCCTCCTCTTGCAGTGGGAGAACGAATACTCCTGTGGCTCCAGCTGGCTCTGCACCCTCACAAATGGCACACTGTACTCGATCGATTCGTTATCCTCTGGGTGCTCGACCTTTGACCTGTACGCCCACCACCTCCGCCTGACTTTCGCCTCGGGCAAATCTGTCTGCTCCATCGCCCAGAGGAGATACTCGATGAACTCGAAGGACTGCAGCGTGACTGCCACCGAGGAGTACATCGCCGCCCTCATCGCTGCTGTCTCGCTCTTTCGCATACATTGCCACATGGCCCTCACCGTCCTCGAAATCTCCCACTCAATGTCAAACCAAGTAAGGATCTCCTTTAACCTGGTTAACTTTGCCTGGTCGCCGTCGGTGATCTGCATGATTTGCTACTGCATCCCCTCCATAGATGTCCTTCGGAGTGGTCCGGTGCTAGCTTTGGAAGATGGGAGGAGAGACATTGGTCTTGGAATAGAGAAGAGGGAGAGGCGAGATGGTGGTTTTGGAACGAAGATGATGGAGAGGAGAGGGGGTGGTTTTGCAGTGGAGAAGAGGGAGAGGTGAGACGGTGGTTTTGGACTGGAGATGATGGAGAGGAGAGGAGATGGTTTTGCAATGGATAAGAGGGAGAGGAGCATGCGGCAGTGATTTAGGATTGGACGAGAGGGTCGGCGCACTATGACTAGATCAAAATCAAAATCAATTTACCCTTCAATTAAGAAAGTGACCCCATATTAACTAGTCTCACTTTTATTTTGGGTCATAATTGACCATGATTTTCACAAATAAAATATATGTTATAGGTTGCAAAAAGAATATAATTTGAAAGCACATTCAAATACGAGCCAAACTATACAATTTTTGGTGACATGCATTCACATTTTGCTTGTCAAATACAGTACATGGTCAAACTTTGACCCAAAATACACAAAACAAAAAATACTTCCAAGACCAGCGCCACTCTTCCGCTCTTCTCCTCTTAAACCGCCGCCGCTCCTCTCTTGTTCCAATCTAAATCCAGCGCCTCTCCAATCCTCTTCCATTTCAAAACCACCGCCCCTCCTCTCATGTTCCAATCCAAAACCAGCGTCGCTCCTCTCCCATTCTAATCCAAAACCAGCGCTCCTCCTCTCCTCTTCCATTCAAAAACCACCGCCGGCGAGTGAAGGTGATGTACTGCTATGGAGAAGTAGATCGATGCAGGAGTACAACCGATATGTGAGGATCACAGACAACGACCCTGTGAAGCTAGCTAGGATGTTGGAATACAGTCTTGGTTTGACAACAAGGACCAACTAGCGGCGACGGCGACATCCATGGCCAAATATCTGCAACAAAGCAAAAAGGCGGCGATACTCCCGGAGGGAGTTGCGTGGGAGTAGATAGAGCTGCTTCTCTAGGCCATGGAGCAAACAGATTCACCGAATCCGATCGTGAGGGAGCGATGGTGGGAGTATCGATCCCAGATGGAGCATACACCAGAGATTGAGGGATCGAGCATCTACAGGGTGTCGTTTATCAGGGTGTTGTGCCAGAGCGAGCTAGTGGAGTCTTCGTCGACTAAACCCAACTGCAAGAGGAGAAAAGCAGTTGGCCCGACGACGCTTCCCCGCCATCCTCTCCCTTGTCATTCACATTGTCTCAGGGGATGGTTGTCTGCCACCAAGGAATAGGAGAAGACTGCCCCCCTCCCCCAGCCCAATAGGCGGACAAGTTGTGAATTGTCAGGAGGAGCTTAGGGCTGTCAGTATTTGCAGGTTGTGAATTGTCTTTTGTGTTGTGTATTTTGAGAGTACTTTCAGATATGAATGTCTTTTGAATTTCAGATTTGCAGTATTGAGCATATGAAGTATTTTATGAATTCTAGAGATCTATTTTTAGCACTTACAAAAATGTAGTTTCATAGGAGTATAAAAGTGCAGACAATGTGATTCTTAGAGAAGAAGCTGCAAGTTTCAGTTTCAGATAAGAAACTGCAAGTTCAGTTTCAGATAAGAAACTGCAACTTTCAGAGGCAGAGCATTTATATTAACACGACCTTTTCAAACGGGGTTAACATCATGTTGGAAGTTTTATTCATGGTTGAAAATGGAACTACCGGCCAGTTAACATCATGCTGATCAACATTCATGCATAGCACATCTTCATATGATGCACAGTCAAAAAGATATGCTATTTTCAAAATGCCCACACAATGTCCAGTGTGCGAAAAACAGAGAAAACGAGGGACAAAGTTTTGCCAAGTGTTGGACGTGGTGTGCGTAGATGACAATGGGGACACACATGTAAATAATGGCGGAGGCAAAAAATTTGGAGATATTTTCCCTGCATCAGGTGGAATCGAACCCGGGCGGAACAGCTGTCGGGTAGTGTCACTTGGCCACTGGCTAGTTTAGTACTTTCATTACAAATAAGGCACTTCCTCAGGTGGTCGGATCCCCTCCTGCGCCTTTATGCACTCGCCGTGGTGCCACTGTCTGTCGTTGTGAACATGCTGAACAAATGAGAGGAATCTGGAGAGGACTGTATGTGGAGAGGCGGACAGTCGGGACCCACCACGTCTATGGCCGTACGCAAGCAAGTGCCTCATCGAAAAATACTTCCTCCTAATGCCATACTGACGTTGGGGCCCACGGGTTTGTCAACATAGTTACATTTTTTAGGTGCATCAACGTAGTTACTATAGGAGATAAATTCACAACAAAGCCGAGGAGCTGGCAGGTATCATTTATTATCACTAGGGCAGCAAGTATCAGCTGGGTTTTGGGCTGCTCCATCTAGCCTTTCTTTTTTAACTTGCACATCCCATGACATGCTGGTTTCTGTTTTCTAGAGGTACGTCATGTATCGACTAGGCTATGGACCTCTCATCCGAGGTTTGATTTTTCCTGAATCATCGACAGCCCAATTTATGTATTTCTTTTGAAGAAAACGTAGAGGTGTGTTCTATTTTTCTATATACGAATAGGAACGCCTGGTCCAACTTATGTTTCCCTTCAAACTATATTATATATATTTAAATTATTTTATATGTTATTATATATTATTGTTATTGTCATCAAATATTTAACAGTTACTTACATATGTAAGAAAACAATATCCCACAACTTATTAACTTATAAAAATAATTTCTTAACAATAAAATCCTAGATTTTTTTGGCAACGAAAATCCTGGTGATTGTGTACAAAAGCTTTGTAAGATTTAAGGACTAGTGTAATAATAAATCACTTATTATTTAAATATATTTATAACAAAATGCTCATCCCCTGTTTATTTTTTGATAACATTGTTGTGCCTAACCCAACATTATAATTCGAATCAGCCCAGCAAAATCGTGTATTTCGAGAAAGTGCAAATGGCCTGTAATTTTAGGAAAAAAAAATAAATGGGCCGCATGGACGCTACATTATTTCTTCACCCAGCCCAGCTAATGGATTGTAATTCTAAGAAAAAGAGATCAAATTGACTGTAAATTCTACCATGCAAATAAAGACTGTAAATTCTAAAAAAATGGGTTGAATACGTGCCACATTTTTGGAGGCTGAAATGTGGGCCAATAGGTCGAAGCCAACGCAAGTCGTTGTCAACTTAGTCAACAAATGATTCTGGCATCGATAGCCGTTGGATTTACATCCAATGACCGGCATCCATCTTCAATCTCTCGTCTTCATCCTCCAGCGACGCTGGGACCACCTGCTCCTGCCTCTTGCTGCTAGCAGCTCTGCTTAGCATGCTTCGCTATGAAGCGCTACCCCACCGTTGGCCAGGCCATCCCTCCACTCCTTCACACTTCCTGTTCTTCTCCACCGACTGCCGAACCACACCGCACCAGAACTAGATAACCCTCGTACACCTCTCCGTTTGAGACTCTACTCCCACGTCTTCCCATCTCTGGCTCATTGCTGTCTGGGGCCTCGCCATCATCCACCACCTTGAATGCGCTCGACGCGGTGTGGTCAACGTGGTCAACGAACGACATCAGTCGGATATAGACTGTGCGTGGAGAGGCTGACAGCTGGGTCCACGGCCGCACGCAAGGAAATGCCTTCTTATTACGCGCAAAATAATGATTCCTCCACCTGAGAGTTGGGACCCACCGAAAGGGCCTTTGTATTTCACACAAAAAATATGTTCCCCCACTGACAAGTCGGACCAACCAGCTATATATTCACACGCAAGGAAGTGCCTCCTTATTACGCATAAAAAAATGAATACCCCCTGCTAGCTGGGACCCACCATAGTGGGAGGCTGACTTGTGGGCCTACTAAGTTGACGGGGACGGAGGGCTTTGTCAACTTAGTCAATATGAACGATTCTAGCTCCAGTGACCGTACGATGTCCATCCAACGGCCGTAGTGCTTCTTCAACCTCAGGTCTTCTTGCTCCAGCTGCCCAAACCAGCACCGGTTGTGCCGTGTGCTCCTGCCTCCTGTGGCCGGCTGTAATGCCGCAGAGGCCTCACCGCCCCCTACTACTCCCACCGCTGGCCAGGCCATCCCTCTACTCACCCACACCCCCTATTATTCTGCGGTGACAGGAACCTCACACCACAGCCGAACCAGTGAACCCTCGTACTCCTCTCCGTGTGGGCATCGACTACCGCGTCTTCCCCGGCTCCGCGCCGTCCCCTTCCTAGGCCTCGCAGTCGTCCACCGCCATGGTGCTCTCAGTGAGGTGTGGTCAACGTGATCAAGGAACAACTTCCATTGGAAGAGTACTATACGTGGAGAGGCTGACAGCTGGGTCCACGGCAGCAGCAAGGAAGTGCCTCCTTAATACACGCAAAACAATGATTCCTTCACCTGACAGCAGGGACCCATCGAACGGGACACCATATTTCGTGAAAAAAACGTTTCCCCCTGACTGCTGGGACCCACCAGCTACATCTTCACACGCAAGGAAGTGCATCCATATTACGGGCAAAAAAGATTCGCCCCCTGACTGCTCGGACCCACCAGCTACATATTCGCATGCAAGGAACTGCCTGATAGTCGGGACCCACCTGCTCGAAGCGTACGTAGTGTCGTTCCTACCTCTTTAGCATGCGTTGGTTTTTCCCTTGAAGAGGAAAGGGTGATGCAGCAATGTAGCATAAGTATTTCCCTTAGTTTTGAGAACCAAGGTATCAATCCAGTAGGAGGCTCCTCACAAGTCCCACGCGCCTACACAAACAAACAAGAACCTCGCAACCAACATGATAAAGGGGTTGTCAATCCCTTCATGGAAACTTGCGAAAGTGAGATTTGATAGAGATAATATGATAAGATAAATATTTTTGATATTTTTATGTTATAGATTGGAAAATAAAAGATGCAAATAGAAGTAGATGGAAAAGTTATATGATAAAAGATAGACCCGGGGGCCATAGGTTTCACTAGTGGCCTATCTCAAGATAGCATAATTATTACGGTGGGTGAACAAATTACTGTCGATCAATTGATAGAAAAGTGCATAGTTATGAGAATATCTAGGCATGATCATGTATATAGGCATCACATCCGCAACAAGTAGAGTGAAACGACTCTGCATCTACTACTATTACTCCACATATCGACCGACTCCTGCCTGCATCTAGAGTATTAAGTTCATAAGAATAGAGTAACACATTAAGCAAGATGACATGATATAGAGGGATAAACTCATGCAATATGATATAAACCCCATCTTTTTATCCTTGATGGCAACAATACAATACGTGCCTTGCTGCCCCTGATTCACTGGGAAAGGACACCGCAAGATTGAACCCAAAGCTAAGCACTTCTCCCATGGTAAGAAAGATCAATCTAGTAGGCCAAACCAAACTGATAATTCGAAGAGACTTGCAAAGATAACCAATCATACATAAAAGAATTCAGAGGAGATTCAAATATTTCTCATAGATAAACTTGATCATAAACCCACAATTCATCGGATCTCGACAAACACACCGCAAAAAGAGTTACATCGAATAGATCTCCAAGAAGAGGAAGGAGAACTTTGTATTGAGATTCAAAGAGAGAGATGAAGCCATCTAGCTAATAACTATGGACCCGAAGGTTTGTGGTAAACTACTCACAACTCATTGAACAGGCCTTGGTGGTGATGGAGAGGCCCTTCGTGGTTGATTCCCCCTCGGGTGGAGCGCCGGCAAAGGCTCCAAGATGGGATCTCGCGGATAGAGAAGGTTGCGGTGGGGTAAATAGTTTTTCGTGGTGCTCCTACATGTTTTGGGGGTACGTAGATATATATAGGCGAAGGAAGTCGGTTAGGGGAGCCACGAGGGGCCCACGAGGTAGGGGGCACGCCCACCCTTACTGGGCGCGCTGGCCACCCTTGTGGCCTCCTCGGCTGATTCTTGACGTCCACTCCAAGTCTCCCGAATTGCGTTTGTTCCAAAAAGATTGCTTCCAAAGGTTTCATTCTGTTTGGACTCCATTTGATATTCCTTTTATTCGAAACACGGAAATAGGAAAAAAACAGCAATTCGGGCTGGGCCTCCGGTTAGTAGGTTAGTGTAAAAAATGATATAAAAGTGTAGAGTAAAGCCCATAAACATCCAAAACAGGTAATATAATAGCATGGAACAATAAAAAAAATTATAGATACGTTGGAGACGTATCAAGCATCCCCAAGCTTAATTCCAGCTCGTCCTCGAGTAGGTAAATGATAGAAGCGGTATTTTTGATGTGGAATGCTACCTAGCATAATTCTCAATGTAATTTTCTTTATTGTGGCATGATTGTTCAGATCCAAATGATTCAAGATAAAATCTTATAAAACATAAAAATAGTAATACTTTGAAGCATACTAACAAATAATCATGTCCTATCAAAATGGCATAGCCAAAGAAAGCTTATCCTTACAAAATTATATAGTTAGGCCATGCTTCATCTTTATGTCAGGACCCCGACCCAAAGTCACATCCATCTAGCATGTAACACCTCATATCACTTTGCGGCCTCACGCATGGTATTCCCAGGAGTGTCGCCTTACCTTGCCTGAGACCGTTTGCGCCCTTTGGCACACGTATATGATAGTGTTGCTAGCATCCATATGACAAGGAGCCCGGGCTGACATGGCTAGTCGTGAACCCAAAGTGGCACTAACTTATAGGGACAGGCATACATGACCCAACAACAAACGTATCGGTCATCAGCGAGTGAATTCGGGCTGTAGCAACTGGGCTAGCAGGACTCCGGTAAACCGGGCTGTAGCAGGCTAACGGGACTCCGGTAGACACCGCATGACATTTCCCTGAAGGGACAGACACAGGAAGGAAGAAGGACACATGCCAGCCATCCTAAGTGTTCCGGAGTAGTAGCAAGCTACCAAGGCTCAGTGGAAGCACTAGGAGACATTTTTCGGTAAGAGACGCTACCAAGGATAAACAACTAGATAGTCAGATCCCACACATACCAAGCATTTCAATAACATACACACAATATGCTCGATATGTGCAAATACAACATGGCATCACAATATGACTCTACAACTCAAGTATTTTATTCAATAGGCTCCGAGGAGCGAGATATTAGAAACATGGGTCTCATGACCCAGCATTCAGAGCACACAAGTCAAGCACAAGCGGAAGCTTAACATGTCTGAGTACAGACATCTACAAATGAAAAAGGCTGAGAAGCCTGACTATCTACCAGATCCTGCCGAGGGCACAACATCGTAGCTGAGGTAACAAGCTAATCGTTGAAGTCCACGTGGAACTACTAGCGAGACTGAAGTCTCTCTGCAAAAACATAAATTAAGCAACGTGAGTACAAATGTACCCAGCAATACTTACATCAAAACTAACTACATATGCATCATTATCAACAAGGGGTTGGTGGGGTTTAACTGAAGCAAGCCAACTTTGACTCGGTGGCTATCCTGAACTACGACCGCAAGTAACTCTTTTGAGGTGGCGGACACGAGTCCACATATTCACCATATCAATACACCACTATGGATCCGCTCCCGCCTCCCTACGAGAACGCCAACCATAGCACTCACGCTTATCTTGCATATTTTAGAGTATCCACTTTCACTTGTCTATGAACTGTACATGCAACCAAGAAGTCCTTTACCGCGGACACAGCTATTCGAATAGATGATGTTAACCGTGCAGGGGTGTACTTCTTCACACACGCTCTCACCACTTACTGCCGTTTACACGACATGTACTTGGCAACCTTCAACTGGAAGCCCAGGGAGGTTGTCGGCCACGACCTGACTAACCACACAAGTCTCTCGTCCAGGTTTATCGCCTATTCGGGTTTGATACGTCTCCAACGTATCTATAATTTTTGATTGCTCCATGCTACTTTATTTACTATTTTAGGCAATATTGGGATTTAATATCCACTTTTATATTATTTTTGGGACTAACCTATTAACCGGAGGCCCAGCCCAGATTTGCTGTTTTATGCCTATTTCAGTGTTTCGAGGAAAAGGAATATTGGACGGAGTCAAAACGGAACAAAATCAACTGGAGAAGTTATTTTTGGAAGGAAAGCTACCGGATGGACTTGGACCCCACGTCACGAGCCAAGGGAGGTGTTCATGAGGGTTGGGGGCACCCCCTGGGCGCGCCCCCTGCCTCATGGGACCCCCATAGCTCCACCGACGTACTTCCTGCACCCATATATACCTACGTACCCAAAAACTTCCAGAACAAAACCTAGATCGGGAGTTCCGCCGCCGCAAGCCTCCAGATCCACGAAAAACCAATCGGGACCCTGTTCTGGCACCCTGCCGGAGGGCGATCCCATCACTGGAGGCCATCTTCATCATCCCAGTGCTATCCATGACGAGGAGGGAGTAGTTCACCCTCGAGGCTGAGGGTATGTACCAGTAGCTATGTGTTTGATCTCTCTCTCTCTCTCTCGAGTTCTCTCTATGGCACGATCTTGATGTATCCCGAGCTTTGCTATTGTAGTTGGATCTTATGATGTTTCTCCCCCTCTACTCTCTTGTGATGAATTGAGTTTCCCCTTTGAAGTTATCTTATCGGATTGAGTCTTTTATGATAACACTTGATGTATGTCTTGCAATCCACTTGATGTATGTTTTGGTGATGAACTTGCGGGTTTCGTGACATTGGGATCCTATGCATAGGGGTTGGCACATGTTCTTGACTCTCTGGTAGTAGCTTTGGGGCACTCTTTGAAGTACTTTTATGTTGGTTGGATGAATCTGAGATTGTGTGACGCATATTGTATAATCATGCCCACGGATACTTGAGGTGATAATGGAGTATCTAGGTGACATTAGGGTTTTGGTTGATTTGTGTCTTAAGGTGTTATTCTAGTATGAACTCTATGATGGATTGAGCGGAAAGAATAGCTTTATGTTATTTTACTACGAACTCTTGAATAGATAGAACAGAAAGGATAACTTTGAGATGGTTTCGTACCCTACCATAATCTCTACATTTGTTCTCCGCTATTAGTGGCTTTGGAGTGACTCTTTTTTGCATGTTGAGGGCTTGTTATATGATCTATCTATGTTATTATTGTTGAGAGAACTTGCACTAGCGAAAGTATGAACCCTAGGCCTTGTTTCCTACCATTGCAATACCATTTACGCTCACTTTTATCGCTCGCTACCTTGCTGTTTTTATTATTTCAGATTACAAAAACCTATATCTACTATCTATTTTGCACTTGTATCTTCATTTCTTCGCCGAACTAGTGCACCTATACAATTTACCACTGTATTGGGTGTGTTGGGAACACAAGAGACTCTTTGTTATTTGGTTGCAGGGTTGTTTGAGAGAGACCATCTTCATCCTATGCCTCCTATGGATTGATAAACCTTAGGTCATCCACTTGAGGGAAATTTGCTACTGTCCTACAAACATGTGCACTTGCAGACCCAAGAACGTCTACAAGAAGAAGGTTGTGTAGTACACATCAAGCTCTTTTCTAGCGCCGTTGCCGGGGAGGCTAGGTAAAGGGTACTCACACTTTCACTATGCTCTTTTCTGGCGATGTGAGTGCTTGAAGGTATATCTTTAGATCTTGCAATCAAATCTTTTTGTTTCTTGTTTTAGCACTATTTTATTTTATAAAAGAAAACTAAAAAATGGAATTGAGTTTGTCTCATACGCTTCATCTTTTCAATATCTTTCGTGAGTATGATGGAAAGGAAAATTGTGCTCAAGTACTAGAAGAAGAATTACATAGAATTCTTGGCATAAAATATGTGAAATATGAGCATGATTGCTATGTTGTTAGTATGAATTCCCTGAATATCCATGATGCTAATGATATGCAAAGCCACAATCTTGGGGAAGCTATGTTTGATGAAGATGATATTTTTTGTCCCCCAAACTTTGATGAGCAAATTTACTATGATGAAAGCATGCCTCCTATATATGATGATTATTGTGATGACACGTATGCTTTAAAGAATAATGATAACCATGAAACGTGTCATCTTGATCTTAATTTTCAATCACATGATTGTTATTTTGTTGAGTTTGCTCCCACTATTATTCATGAGAAGAAATTTGCTTATGTGGAGAGTAGTAAATTTTCTATGCTTGTAGATCATGAAAAGAATGTTTTAGGTGCTGGTTATATTGTTGAATTCATTCATTATGCTACTGAGAACTATTATGAGAGAGGAACATATGCTTGTAGGAGTTGCAATAATGTCAAGTTTCCTCTCTATGTGCTTAAAATTTTGAAGCTGTGCTTGTTTTGCCTTCCTATGCTAGCTGATTATTGTTCCCATAAGTTGTTTTCTCACAAAATCCCTATGCATAGGAAGTGGGTTAGGCTTAAAATGTGCTAGTCATATGCTTCATGATTCTCCCGTTATGTTTCAATTCTTATGCTTCATGTGAGCATCATTGTCATCATCATGCCTAGCTAGAAAGGCATTAAAGAAAAGCGCTTGTTGGGAGACAACCCAATATTTAAATTACTGTTTTTGTGTGTACACATGATTTTGCTACTGTAGTAATCATGTTTTATAGCTTTTGTTTGAACAAAGTGCCAAGTAGAAAATTTGGGAAGACTTGGGTGAAGTTTATGTGATCTTGCTGTAGAAAACAGAAACTTTTGCGCTCACGAGAATAGCTGCCATTTTTTACTGGAGAGTGATTTTAGGTTGATTCCTTTTGCAGATGATCAATAGACAAATTTCTCAGGTCCAGCAATTTATTTAATAATTTTTGGGGTTCCAGAAGTATACGTTTGATACAGATTACTACAGACTGTTCTGTTTTTGACAGATTCTGTTTTCTATGTGTTGTTTGCTTATTTTGATGCATCTATGGCGAGTATTAAGTGGTATGAACCATAGAGATGTTAGCATACAGTAGATATTACCCCAATATGAATTTAGAATGAGTTCATTAAAGTACCTAAGTGGTGGTTTTATTTTCTTATACTAACGGAGCTTACGAGGTTTGTTTTGAGTTTTGTGTGGTTGAAGTTTTCAAGTTTTGGGTAAGGATACGATGGACTATGGAATAAGGAGTGGCAAGAGCCTAAGATTGGGGATGCCCAAGGCACCACAAGGTAATATTCAAGGACAACCAAGCAACTAAGCTTGGGGATGCCCCGGATGGCATCCCCTCTTTCGTCTTCGTCTATCGGTAACTTTAGTTGGAGCTATATTTTTATTCACCACATGATATGTGTTTTGCTTGGAGCGTCATTTTCTTTTGTTAGTTTTTGTTTGATGTTAGTTAGAATAATGTTTTGCATCTTTAGTTTCAATAAAAAAGTCAAGGATAGCCTTTGCCATGCTTATTTTGCTAGTTTGCATGTTGCTGTTTGAAAACAGAAAGTTTACCGCTGTTGCAAAAATTCCCTAGAAAATTCAGAGTATGGTATAACGTTGAATCTTTTTTCATATTAAGCTATGATAAATTTATTACAGTGGGAATTTTAGTTCATAATATTTGGAGTCAGGAAATTATTGTTACTCTTGCATTCTTTACAGACTGTACTTTTTTGGCAGATTGCTGTTATGTTTGCATTGTTTGCATATGTTTGCTTGTTTAATGATTCTATTTGAGGATAGGAGTATTAAATATGCAAATACATTTAGTATTAAATGTTGAATAACAATTTTAGTGATTTGTTACAGTAGAAGATGATAAGGTTTTGCATTGGTTTATACTAACCTATCTTACGAGTTCTTGTTGTGTTTGTTGTGGATGAAGCTTTTGATAAAAAGAAGAGAAACCATGATATGAGAGGAATTAAGGAGACACAAAAGTTCAAGCTTGGGGATTCCCAAGGCACCGCAAGATAATATTTCAAGAAGTATCAAGCATCTAAGCTTGGGGATGCCCCGGTAGGCATCCCACCTTTCTTCTTCAACAACTATCGGTTAGTATCGGTTGAGCCTAAGTTTTTGCTTCTTCACATGAGTTGTTCTATCCTTGCATTGTAGTTTTATTTAGTTTTGCTTGCTGCTTGAATACATTACCAAGTTCTGAAATCCTTTAATGAGAGAGAGCCATACACAAATTAGAATTTGCTAGAATACTCTATGTACTTCACTTATATCTTTTGAGCATGATAATTTTTGCTCTAGTACTTCACTTAGATCTTTTAGAGCACGGTGGTGCATTTGTTTTAAAGAAACTATTGATCTCTCATGATTCACTTAGATTATTTTGAGAGTCGTTAATAGCATGGTAATTTGCTTAATGTTAATATACTTGGTATTCAAGATTTGTGAAACTTTCTTTTGAGTGAATTGAATACTAAGATAAGTTTGATGCTTGATAATTGTTTTGAGATATGTAGGTGATAATATCAAAGTTGTGCTAGTTGGGTGATTATGAATTTGAGAAATGCTTGTGTTGAAGTTTGCAAGTCCCGTAGCATGCACGTATGGTTAAAGTTGTGTAACAAATTTGAAACATGAAGTGTACCTGTCTTGTGCATCCTTATGAGTGGCGGTCGGGGACGAGCGATGGTCTTTTCCTACCAATCTATCCCCCTAGGAGCATGCGCGTAGTACTTGATTTTTGATGACTTCTAAATTTTTGCAATAAGTATATGAGTTCTTTTGACTAATGTTGAGTCCATGGATTATACACACTCTCACCTTTCCACCTTTGCTAGCCTCTTCGGTACCGTGCATTACCCTTTCCCGCCTTGAGAGTTGGCGCAAACTTCGCTAGTGCATCCAAACCCCGTGATACGATACACTCTATCACACATAAACCTCCTTATATCTTCCTCAAAACAGCCACCATACCTACCTATTATGGCATTTCCATAGCCATTCCGAGATATATTGCCATGCAACTTCCATCATCATCATCATGACATACATTACTTTTGTCATATTGCCATTGCATGATCATGTAGTTGACATCGTATTTGTGGCAAAGCCACCATGCATTATTTTTCATACATGTCACTCTTGATTCATTGCACTATCCCGGTACACCACCGGAGGCATTCATATAGAGTCATATCTTGTTCTAAGTTTCGAGTTGTAATCCTTGTGTTGTAATCAATAGAAGTCTGATGATCATCATTATTAGAGCATTGCCCAAATAAAAAAAGAGAAAGGCCAAAAAGAAAAAAAGAAAGGCCAAAAAAAATAAAAAATAAAGGGCAATGCTACTATCTCTTTTTCCACACTTGTGCTTCAAAGTAGCACCTTGTTCTTCATGTAGTGAGTCTCATATATTGTGCTCCAAATTAGCACCTTGTTCTTCATGTAGTGAGTCTCATAAGTTGTCCTTTTTATACTAGTGGAAATTTTTCATTATAGAACTTGGCTTGTATATTCCTACGATGGGCTTCCTCAAATGCCCTAGGTCTTCGTGAGCAAGCAAGTTGGATGCACACCCACTAGTTTTCTTTCGTTGAGCATTCATAGCTCTAGTGCATCCGTTGCATGGCAATCCCTACTCCTCATGTTGACATCAATTGATGGGCATCTCCATAGCCCGTTGATTAGCCTCGTCAACGTGAGACTTTCTCCTTTTTTGTCTTCTCCACCAATCCCCATCATCATATTGTATTCCACCCATAGTGCTATATCCATGGCTCACGCTCATGTATTGCGTGAAGGTTGAAAAAGTTTGAGATTATTTAAGTATGAAACAATTGCTTGGCTTGTCATCGGGGGTATAGAAGTTGGGAACATCTTTGTGTGATGAAAATGAAGCATAGCCTAACTATATGATTTTGTAGGGATGAACTTTCTTTTGCCATGTTATTTTGAGAAGACATGATTGCTTTGATTAGTATACTTGAAGTATTATTATTTTTGTGTCAATATGAACTTTTGTCTTGAATCTTTCGAATCTGAATATTCATATCACAATCAAGAAGATTTACATTGAAATTATGCCAAAGTATCACTCCGCATCAAAAATTCTCTTTTTATCATTTACCTACTAGAGGACGAGCAGGAATTAAGCTTGGGGATGCTTGATACATCTCCAACGTATCTATAATTTTTTATTGCTCCATGCTACTTTATTTACTGTTTTAGGCAATATTGGGCTTTAATATCCACTATTATATTATTTTTGGGACTAACCTATTAACCGGAGGCCCAGCCCAGATTTGATGTTTTATGCCTATTTCAGTGTTTCGAGGAAAAGGAATATCAGACGGAGTCAAAACGGAACGAAATCAACTGGAGAAGTTAATTTTGGAAGGAAAGCTACCGGATGGACATGGACCCCACGTCAGGAGCCAAGGGAGGTGCTCAAGAGGGTGGGGGCGCCCCCCTGGGTGCGCCCCCTGCCTCGTGGGACCCCCGTAGCTACACCGACGTACTTCCTACACCCATAGATACCTACGTACCCAAAAACTTCCAGAGTAGAACCTAGATCGGGAGTTCCGCCGCCGCAAGCCTCCAGAGCCATGAAAAACCAATCGGGACCCTGTTCCGGCACCCTGCCGGAGGGGGATCCCATCACCGGAGGCCATCTTCATCATCCCGGCGCTATCCATGATGAGGAGGGAGTAGTTCACCCTCGAGGCTCAGGGTATGTACCAGTAGCTATGTGTTTGATATCTTTGTCTCGTTTTCTCTCTCGAGTTCTCTATGGCACGATCTTGATGTATCCCGAGCTTTGCTATTGTAGTTGGATCTTATGATGTTTCTCCCCCTCTACTCTCTTGTGATGAATTGAGTTTCCCCTTTGAAGTTATCTTATCAGATTGAGTCTTTTATGAGAACACTTGATGTATGTCTTGCAGTCCACTTGATGTACGTTTTGGTGATCAACTTGCGGGTTTCGTGACATTGGGAACCTATGCATAGGGGTTGGCACACGTTCTTGACTCTCTGGTAGTAGCTTTGGGGCACTCTTTAAAGTACTTTTATGTTGGTTGGATGAATCTGAGATTGTGTGACGCATATCGTATAATCATGCCCACGGATACTTGAGGTGATAATGGAGTATCTAGGTGACATTAGGGTTTTGGTTGATTTGTGTCTTAAGGTGTTATTCTAGTATGAACTCTATGATGGATTGAGAGGAAAGAATAGCTTTATGTTATTTTACTACGAACTCTTGAATAGATAGAACAAAAAGGATAACTTTGAGGTGGTTTCGTACCCTACCATAATCTCTACGTTTGTTCTCCGCTATTAGTGGCTTTGGAGTGACTCTTTGTTGCATGTTGAGGGCTTGTTATATGATCTATCTATGTTATTATTGTTGAGAGAACTTGCACTAGCGAAAGTATGAACCCTAGGCCTTGTTTCCCATTGCAATACCATTTACGCTCACTTTTATCGCTTGCTACCTTTCTGTTTTTATTATTTCAGATTACAAAAACCTATATCTACTATTTATTTTGCACTTGAATCTTCATTTCTTCGCTGAACTAGTGCACTTATACAATTTACCATTGTATTGGGTGTGTTGGGGACATAAGAGACTCTTTGTTATTTGGTTGCAGGATTGTTTGAGAGAGACCATCTTCATCCTACACCTCGTACAGATTGATAAACTTTAGGTCATCCACTTGAGGGAAATTTACTACTGTCCTACAAATCTGTGCACTTGCAGGCCCAACAACGTCTACAAGAAGAAGGTTGTGTAGTAGACATCAGGGTCCCATCCACAAGGAGATCCGGCCGGGGTGTCGCTCACGGCCCCAAACGATGTGAGCAGGGTTCCCAAGCCCACCATCCGGGTGCCACTTGGTACACTGTGCCACTGTGCCTAGTCTGTCCCAAGCCCACCTGTACCGGGTGCCACTTCGTAGACTACTAACACTACCTACAAACACCAGAAACTAGTTGCAACTCCTGGACAGAGATCATGTTGATTAATAAGTCGAGAGAGTCAATTAAGGATCCCAATGTGTGGTAGTAGTTGTTCATGGATCACAAACACAGAACTCAGTTCCCGAGGACGACTGCAATGAGACAACCCACCATGTGCTCCTGCATGGCCTATCACCGCTACCTTTACCAAATTGTGTTCACACACTTAGCTCACACACAGTAGGACATGTTCACACACCTCCAATTCATCCCCGATGAATCAGACCTGACTCAACTCTAAGCAGTAGCAGGCATGGGAAACAAGCATGAATGAGTAGGCACATCAAGGCTCAAACAACTCCTACTCATGCTAGTGGGTTTCATCTATTTACTGTGGCAATGATAGGTCATGCAGAGGAAAGGGGTTCAACTACCGCAGCATGTAACAGTTCAATCGTTGTTTTCCTAATGCCATAAAAGAGAGCAGGACCGTGAGAGTGGGATTGTATCGGAATGAACAAGGGGGCTTTGCTAGCCTGGCCCTTCTGAAGATAGTATAGTTCTTCATCGGTGTCACCGATCACATCGTCGGTACGTCATCTACTGAGAGGGAACAAACACCGGGAAACAAAGAAGAACACAATCAATGAAATGCACAATATGATGCATGATCATGACATGGTAAAATGTTGTGTTTTGAGCTAATGCAACTAGCACAGGTTAAATGCAGTTGGTTTGAATCCAAGATTCAAATTCAAACTCCACATGTGGTTATTTAAATGCCATTCATTCCATTTTTCCTAAACAGTAGTCATAAACTGTTCCAACATGCATGAAACCAGTACAGATGGATAGATTGGATTATTTTGATCATTTTTCATATATAAATTATTTCATTCTGAGTTACGGTTGAATTTATATGAATTTTTGAAGTTTATACTAATTTCTGGAATTTTCTGAATTATTTTTAAATCCAGAAAATGATTAACTGCGTGCCACTATGACATCAGCAGGTCAACTGCGGCTGACCAGGTCAAACCTGACCAGTGGGGTCCACTAGTCAGTGACACAGAGTCAGCTACAGAGGCTGACATGTGGGACTGGGTCAAAGCTGACGTGGCCAAGTCAAAGTTGACAGGCGGGGCCCACTATGATTAGTGCTAATCTAACAGAGAAATTAAACTAACTAGTTTAGGCACTGGGGCCCACATGGCAGTGGCTCTAGGGGTGGTTAGCTGGGTCATTAGCACTAATTAACCGGCACGACGCCGGCGACCACAGTAACGACGGGAACTCGTCGGAGATGGTCGGGGCGGCGCTACAGGCCGTGGCTGGGCGTGCTGAGGGCATCTACGTGGAGCTGGAACTCGCCCGCATCCACTCGTGGCAGCGGCTGGAGGTGGGCTGGCCGGAGTTCGCTGGAGTGGAGCCCGTGGTGGGTGCCGGAGCTCGGGGCTGGTGCCGGTTGGCGCTAGGGGGCACGGTAGGTCGAACGGGTGGGCGCGCCCGGCTCCTGGGAGCGTGCTAAGCACAACGGTGTGCTCAGCTTCGAGCTACTGTGGCTCTAGCCACGACGGTGACGAGGCACGACGGCGGCGAGCTTCGGGCACGGCGGTGTTAGTCCTAGAGAACGTGCGGGGCGACGGGGATAGGGGTGAAACGAAGAGGGGCTCACCCCGTGTCGTTTGGAGGCGTCTGCGAGCTCAGGGGAGGCCGGACGGTGACGTGGCACGGCCGGCAATCTCAGGCGCTGGAGGTTGAAGACGACGGCGATGGCGGCATTGCAGGGGCTCCCGTGGTGCGTTGCTCGGCGAGGAGGGGGAGGTGGTCAAGGAGGAGCTCCTTGGTGCATTGGAGAGGCGTGGTAGTGGCCCTGGCCGCGGCGAACAGCGTCGGTGCGCTGTGGCGATGCTCTCGGGTGAGCTTTGGAGAAAGGGCTAGAGAGGGAGGAAGAGAGCAACGAGTGAGAGAGAGGAGAGAGGGGAGTCGGGCGTCTCCAGGCGCAGGTCAGGACAAGGGAGGGCAAGCAGGAGGTGGCGGGAAGACGTGGCCGCGGTCGCTCGCATGCGGGAACGCAGCTGCTTCGGGGCAAGGGGAGGAAGACGACGGAGGGGCTGCGGTGGTGGGTTGGGCTCTCTATAGTGTTGGGCTGGCTCTGGTGGGCTGCACAGGTAAAACCAGGTAACTCTTTCTCTCTCTTTTATTTGTTCCTATTTTCTATTTCTTTCCATTTTGTTTTGATTTGATTTAGAACATCAAATCATTTTTATAAACTTTCTATAAATTGTTATGTGAGCTCAGGACTAGCCCAAGGTCACATGCAACTTACAAAAATGTTTGAAATTTATTTCTTATATAATAGAAATAAATCAAACTCAAATATGTCATTGATTTAATTCAAAAGGCCCAAAATAAATATTTATGTGATTCCAAAAATGTTGGTTTGAATTTTACCTCTTACCAATATTTTCACAGAATAACAGGAACATTTTCTTGGACTCATTTGATAAGTTTTAAATTTTGATTACTTTTAGAAGGTTTCTGAGGCTTTGAAAATTCCTCAATTCAAATTTCATTTGAATTTAAACATGATGCTCACAAGGAAGCTAGCCTAGTGCAAAGCCAGAAGCTAGGGATGTGACAACTCACCCCCACTAAACAAGAATCTCGTCCCGAGATTCAAGACGTGAGGTAAGATGAAGAGGGAATGCAATCTAACACAATATTCACGATCCAGGGTGCACTTCATAAGAGCGTTGATTCAACCACCATTATTGTCTCGAAGTCTTTCTCCAGGAACTCCTACCAACATGACATCGAGAGGGAAAAGAAACTCTAGAAGGATCAATCTTCTCGAAGATCGAGCAACTCAGGATCAAATCACGGAATGAGACATAGAAACATCTCACGAGCTGAGACGCGAAGCACACATCCGAAGGAATGGAGTGAAGCAGATGACGAGGGTTCACTAGGTAAACAACAATTTCACACTCAAGAATGTGGTGAACGGTTGCCAACGTAGCGAGGAAGTAATTACCATGATTCCATAACGGAACACCTTAGGGAAGGTGACTCATAAAGTATTCTTTGAAGTGGCAAAAAAGAATTACTTTTGATTCATAGATCATAGAAACTCTCTATACCAACCGAAGGCAAATTATAATCGATCGTTTGAATGAATTCGAGAGAATGGCATACTCAGTTTGGAAAGGAAACTAGAGTTATAAGACAACTCGACAAACGGAAGGCACATCCCAATTGATACCGAGGATATAACCTAGTGTCTGAACATGCCCTCGAGAACTTGAGCATTTCCATATTCATCAGGGTCTTACCAACATCCATGCCGAGGATCCTGGGGACACATCATACTACCATGATGAATAGTGATGGACAATGCAGATGCAAAGGAAGATAACATCAACTCATATTTCACCCTAGCGAGGCCAAGGAAACAAAATCTAGACGATCGACTGAGAGACATTTAGCACTCCGCTTCTAGTGTTCTCCTTGATGTTCTACATACGACAGTCATACTTTAAGCATTAACGTGGCCATCAAGTATAGGTCAGATTTCGGAAGACAAAGGATTTATAAGGAACACTTCTAGAAAAGTCACATGAAATCCTTATAGAGAAGATGGGAAAATTGCTCATTCAAGATACTACAATAATAGATCTTCCGGCTAGGTGTGTCGGCCAAAACATGAACCTTGCTAGAGCCTACATCACAGATCTTGGAAAAGTACCAACATCACATCTGCCTAAGATTCAGATCCGGTTGGTGACAGGATATTTCAGACAACATGTCTGGAAAAGAAAGTTTGCAACACAAATCTACGAGATGACGTTGTGAGATTCTTGGGAAATGAACTTTGATAGCAAGCTCCAAAACATGAGCCGGTTCTGCTACTTACATGTGAACACACTGTCCTAGACAAACATGACCACATAGTAGTCTTATAATAAAACACTACCGAGTTCAGGTGGGGAACCATCATCGAGGATATCAAAGTCCTTGTGCACTTATCAATGAACTTCTTATCCTTGAGCAAGTCAATCAGTGGCTTAGTGTGCTAGGAACACAAATAGAATGGAGGCGGCCAACCTATCAAACCATAGAGCACTTCGCACGTGCATGACTAACTTGGGATGATTCCAGAGGAAACAAAAACAATCTTTCTCGAACCCGCGATGGCAGCTTGCACCAAATGCACATGAATTCGAGGAAGTCACTTCTTCCATCCAAGCATAAGCATCATGAACGGAACACGAAGGCATTGCTTACAAAGTTTTCAACACTAGGTTGATGTTCAACATGAATTATGGGGGAGACAAAATGGTGCTGATGGTCTCAACAGTAACTCATCAGAATTTCCATATCACTGGACTTCCACCATCATGTGAACACGGTGATAGCATTGGTCAGACCAAAGGATGTAATGGTGTATGCTCGAGGGATCGACCACGAGTAAGACAACATTACGAATATCGTTGGTTCTGATTTGACTTGGCAATAGCCCATACTCAAGTCAAAGATTGGATAAGATAGTAGATCCAAAATCTGATCACGAGGACCAATTGATGAAGATATCATCTTCCTTCAACACACACACACACACAAAGATATCCCTTAACATGAGCTAAGTCAGACAAGCTTTTATCTTCCAACTCTCCAAGTTGTTGTTTAACTTAACCAACTAGCTCGCGGTATCCGACACCGATTCTTGGAGAAGGAGGTGGTTCATAGAGAAACCAACTTGATCAGAAACTCAACATAGCGGTCAGGTGACAACCTGGTGATACTTCCGAGAAGACATTCAGAAAATCACAAACCACCGATATGCTATTAAGCAAGAGAACAATCTTACTTTTCAGGGCAAGACGAGATGATCAAATAAGAAAGGGATTGGCATAGCCCTAACTCATTGATCGAAAGGTGCACCAAAAATAAGGACTAGTTAGCACAATCTATCTTAGAATGATGATTCAAGAACCAACACGCTAAGAATGAAATTATTGTCCTTTAACTACCAAGTAACAAAGTTGCTAGGAGTATTGATTTCACACATCATAGTTCACCTGTCGGCATTCCGGTTGCAACAAGACGGGAACCGAGAAATGAATAATGAGGGCGAGAAGTATCACTGTATCAAGAGTTCATAAGAGATGGTGCAATTCCCACGATATTCTTGATATAAAGATGGTAATACTCCAAGATAGAACAGAACAAAAGTTGGATTGCATTTGATCTGCGAGATACAACTACTTTGACCAGTCCAAGAAATGGATGAGGTGCTGGAGTTTGTTTCTCCTAGTCAATCCAGAATAGAATGGCTTGACGAACCACAAGATTAATAGGCATCGCTAAACATGAATGCATGACTACTCCTGACTATCAATTGATAGACGAAGGTCAGAAGACAACTAAAGAGGGACAACTCAAAAGAACATATGATTTTCTGAGTTGTGGATGCATGGACTAGCATGTCGAACGAGTTCAACAAATTTCTTCCGGATAACCCATGCAGAAAGGTTGAACTGGCATAGTTACAGGATAGAATCGAGAACTTGTCAAGAGCACTCTGGTTGTGATCTTTTGGTTCAAAGAACTTCAGCCATAAGCAGTTCATGGTATTTGGAAGAAGGATACACCACGAGCCTCGAGGACTATCGCAAAGGTTACTAATATCCTAAAGGAACTAGCAACACTATCAACAGGAAGAAAGTAGGGTGAATCTTGGGTTCAAGAGCCCAGCAATAGAATGCCTACTAACTAAATGGCATCACGGAGTGCTTTTGAGAATGATGGCCAGAATCATCACACTGGGAGCACAAATCATGGCTAGCTTACTAGGTGGTACTCTAAGACACCAAGGATCATAATACTAGCTCCAAAATATACACCGAGGCAATGAAGTACCTCAACACACTGATTAGCGTGGTTAACCTGGCCAAAAAGGACATCGAAAACAGAGGGAAAGGATTTTGCAATTGCATCAGATTGTTTAGAAACCTGGGATGACTCGGACAGCATAACGGCTGTAAATGCTCAAGATTTGAGACATTCAGCAAAAATGGTGGCATAGCCACTCATAAGAACAATATCAATATTCGGAGGCCAGCTATGAATACACGGAAGTAGAAGAGACTGAACTGAGGCTTGAAACCAACAATCCTATAAGTCTATAGATTAGTAACATGTGATCCTGATAGAAAGAAGAGAAAGCCTAGTTCCTTAACCCCGTAGGAAAGAAAGGATGACTCGGATCAGAAGGCATGAGGTATAAGGAGTAAAAAGAGCCTTACGTTCCATCCCACAATCAATTCCCCTACATATAACTAAAGCATTTCTAGACTCAACTTCGACCAATTTGGCTTGGTAATCCTATAGGCAGTCAAGCTCTGATACCAAAGCTGTCAGGACCCCGACTCAAAGTCACATCGATCTAGCATGTAACACCTCATATCACTTTGCGGCCTCACACATGGTATTCCCACGGGTGTTGCCTTACCTTGCCCGGGACCGTTTGCGCCTTTTGGCACATGTATATGATAGTGTCGCTAACATCCATATGACAAGGAGCCCGGGCTGACATGGCTAGTCGTGAACCCAAAGTGGCACTAACTTACAGGGACAGGCATACATGACCCAAAAATGAACGTGTCGGTCATCAGCGAGTGAATTTGGGTTGTAGCAACTGGGCTAGTAGGACTCCGGTAAACCAGGCTGTAGCAGGCTAACAGGACTCCGGTAGACACCGCGTGACATTTCCCCGAAGGGACAGACACAGGAACGAAGAAGGACACATGTCGGCCAGCCTAAGTGTTCCGGAGCAGTAGCAAGCTATCAAGGCTCAGTGGAAGCACTAGGAGACATTTTCCGGTAAGAGAGGCTACCAAGGATAAACAACTAGATAGTCAGATCCCACACATACCAAGCATTTCAATAACATACACACAATATGCTCGATATGTGCATATACAACATGGCATCACAATATGACTCTACAACTCAAGTATTTTATTCAATAGGCTCCGAGGAGCGAGATATTAGAAACATGGGTCTCATGACCAAGCATTCAGACCACACAAGTCAAGCACAAGCGGAAGCTTAACATGTCTGAGTACAGACATCTACAAATTAAAATGGCTGAGAAGCCTGACTATCTACCAGATCCTGCCGAGGGCACAAGATCGTAGCTGAGATAACAAGCTAATCGTCGAAGTCCACGTGGAACTACTAGTGATACTGAAGTCTCTATGCAAAGACATAAATTAAGCAACATGAGTACAAATGTACCCAGCAAGACTTACATTAGAACTAACTACATATGCATCATTATCAACAAGGGGTTGGTGGGGTTTAACTGCAGCAAGCCAGCTTTGACTCGGTGGCTATCCTAAACTACGACTGCAAGTAACTCTTTTGAGGTGGCACACACGAGTCCACATATTCACCCTATCAATACACCACTATGGATCCGCTCCCGTCTCCCTACGAGAACGCCAACCATAGCACTCACGCTTATCTTGCATATTTTAGAGTATCCACTTTCACTTGTCTATGAACTTTACAGGCAACCCAGAAGTCCTTTACCGCGGACACGGCTATTCGAATAGATGATGTTAACCCTGCAGGGGTGTACTTCTTCACACACGCTCTCACCACTTACCGCCGTTTACACGACATGTACTCGGCAACCTTCAAGCGGAAGCCCAGCGAGGGTGTCGGCCACGACCTGACTAACCACACAAAGTCTGTCGTTCAGGTTTATCGCCTATTCGGGTTCCATCCGCAAGGAGATCCGGCCGGGGTGTTGCTCACGGCCCCAAACGATGTGAGCAGGGTTCCCAAGCCCACCATCCGGGTGCCACTTGGTACACCGTGCCACTGTGCCTAGTCTGTCCCAAGCCCACCTGTACCGGGTGCCACTTGGTAGACTACTAACACTACCTACAAACACCAGAAACTAGTTGCAACTCCTGGACAGAGATCATGTTGATTAATAAGTCGAGAGAGTCAATTAAGGATCCCAATGTGTGGTAGTAGCTGTTCATGGATCACAAACACAAAACTCAGTTCCCGAGGACTGCTGCAATGAGACAACCCACCATGTACTCCTACATGGCCTCTCACTGCTACCTTTACCAAATCGTGTTCACACACTTAGCTCACACACAGTAGGACATGTTCACACACTTCCAATTCATCCCCGATGAATCAGACCTGACTCAACTCTAAGCAGTAGCAAGCATGACAAACAAGCATGAATGAGTAGGCACATCAGGGCTCAAACAACTCCTACTCATGCTAGTGGGTTTCATCTATTTACTGTGGCAATGACAGGTCATGCAGAGGAAAGGGGTTCAACTACCGCAGCATGTAACCATTGAATCGTTATTGTCCTAATGCAATTAAACAGAGCAGGAGCGTGAGAGTGGGATTGTATCGGAATGAACAAGGGGGTTTTGCTTGCCTGGCACTTCTGAAGATAGTATAGTTCTTCATCGATGTCACCGATCACATCGTCGGTACGTCATCTACTGAGAGGGAACAAGCACCGTGAAACAAATAATAACACAATCAATGCAATGCACAATATGATGCATGATCATGACATGGCAAAATGTTGTGTTTTGATCTAATGCAACTAGCAACAGGTTAAATGAAGTTGGTTTGAATCCAAGATTAAAATTCAAACTCCACATGTGGTTATTTAAATGCCATTAATTCCATTTGTCCTAAACAGTAGTCAGAAATTGTTCTAACTTGCATGAGACCAGTACAGATGGATAGATTGGATTTTTCTCATCATTTTTCATATATAAATTATTTCATTCTGAGTTAAGGTTGAATTTATATGAATTTTTGAAGTTTATACTAATTTCTGGAATTTTCTGAATTATTTTTAAATCCAGAAAATGATTAACTGCGCGTCACTATGACATCAGCAGGTCAACTACGGCTGACCAGGTCAAACCTGACCAGTGGGGTCCACTGGTCAGTGACACAGAGTCAGCTATAGAGGCTGACATGTGGGACCCGGTCAAAGCTGACGTGGCCAAGTCAAAGTTGACAGGCGGGGCCCACTGTGATTAATGCTAATCTAACAGAGAAATTAAACTAACTAGTTTAGGCACTGGGGCCCACATGGCAGTTGCTCTAGGGGTGGTTAGCTGGGTCATTAGCGCTAATTAACCGGCGCCATGTCAGCACGTGACGCCGGCGACCATAGTAACGGCGGGAACTCGCCGGAGTCGGTCGGGGTGGCGCTACAGGTCGCGGCTGGGCATGCTGAGGGCATCTACGTGGAGCTGGAACTCGCCCGCATTTACTCGTGGCAGCGGCTGGAGCTGGGGTGGCCGGAGTTCTCCGGAGTGGAGCTCGCGGCGGCTGCCAGAGCTCGGGGCTGGTGCGGGTTGGCGCTAGGGGGCACGGTAGGTCGAACGGGTGGGTGCACCCGGCTCCTGGGAGCGTGCTGAGCACAACGGTGTGCTCGGCTTCGAGCTACTATGGCTCTAGCCATGACAGCGACGAGGCACGGCGGTGACGAGCTTCGGGCACGGCGGCGTTAGTGCTAGAGAACTTGCGGGGCGACGGTGATAGGGGTGAAATGAAGAGGGGCTCACCCCGTGTCGTTTGGAGGCATCTGCGAGCTCGAGGGAGGCCGGACGGTGACGTCGCACGGCCGGCGATCTCAGGCGCTGGAGGTTGAAGACGACGGCGATGGCGGCATTGCAGGGGCTCCCGCGGTGCGTTGCTCGGCGAGGAGGGGGAGGTGGTCAAGGAGGAGCTCCTTGGTGCATTGGAGAGGCGTGGTAGTGGCCCTGGCCGCGGCGAACAGCGTTGGTGCACTCCGGCGATGCTCTCGGGTGAGCTTGGGAGAAAGGGCTAGAGAGGGTGGGAGAGAGCAACGAGTGACGGAGAGGAGAGAGGGGACTCGGGCGTCTCCAGGCGCAGGTCAGGATGAGGGAGGGCAAGTAGGAGGTGGCGGGAAGACGTGGTCATGGTCGCTCGCGTGCGGGCACGCAGCTGCTTCGGAGCAAGGGGAGGAAGACAGCGGAGGGGCTGCGGTGGTGGGCTGGGCTCTCTACAGTGTTGGGCTGGCTCTGGTGGGCTGCACAGGTAAAACCAGGTAACTCTTTCTCTCTCTTTTATTTGTTCCTGTTTTCTATTTCTTTGCATTTTGTTTTGATTTGATTTAGAACATCAAATCATTTTTATAAACTTTCTGTAAATTGTTATGTGAGCTCAAGACTAGCCTAAGGTCACATGCAACTTACAAAAATGTTTGAAATTTATTTCTTATATAATAGAAATAAATCCAACTCAAATATGTCATTGATTTAATTCAAAAGGCCCAAAATAAATATTTCTGTGATTCCAAAAATATTGGTTTGAATTTTACCTCTTACCAATATTTTCATAGAATAATAGGAACATTTTCTTGGACTCATTTGATAAGTTTTAAATTTTGATTATTTTTAGAAGGTTTCCGAGGCTTTGAAAATTCCTCAATTCAAATTTCATTTGAATTTAAACATGATTCTCACAAGGAAGCTAGCCTAGTGCAAAGCCGGTAGCTAGGGATGTGACACTTTATCAAACAAAATACTTCCATCATGCACAACCCCGGTTTCTACCAAGCAATTGGTTCATACTTTTTAACGCGCTTCAGCTTTTTCAACTCTTATGCAATACATGAGAACAAGCCATGGACATAGCACTATATGTGATATAGGTGGTTGTTGTGAGGACAAAAAGGGAGAAGATAGTCTCACATCAACTAGGTGTATCAACGGGCTATGGAGATGCCCATTAAGAGATATCAATGTGAGTGTGTAGGGATTGCCATGAAACGGATGCACTACAGCTATAAATATATGAAAACTCAACAAAAGAAACTAAGTGGGTGTGCATCCAACTTGCTTGCTCATGAAGACCTAGAGCGTTTTGAGGAAGCCCATCATTGGAATATACAAGCCAAGTTCTATAATGAAAATTTCCCACTAGTATATGAAAGTGACAACATAAGAGACTCTCTATCATGAAGATCATGGTGATACTTTGAAGCACAAGTGTGGAAAAAGAGATAGTAGCATTGTCCCTTCTATCTTTTTCTCTCCTTTTTTATTTTGTGGGCTTCTTTGGCCTCCATTTTTGTATGGGCTTCTTTGGCCTCTTTTATTTTTATAAAGTCCGAAGTCTCATCCCGACTTGTGGGGCAATCATAGTATTCATCATCCTTTCCTCACTTGGGACAATGCTCTAATAATGAAGATCATCACACTTTTATTGATTTACAACTCAAGAATTACAACTCAATACTTAGAACAAAATATGACTCTACGTGAATGCCTCCGGCGGTGTACCGGGATATGCAATGAATCAAGAGTGACATGTATGAAAAATTATGTAAGTGGCCTTGCCACAAATACGATGTCAACTACATGATCATGCAAAGAGAAATATGACAATGATGGAGCGTGTCATAATAAACGGAATAGTGGAAAGTTCCATGGCAATATATCTCGGAATGGCTATGGAAATGCCATAATAGGTAGGTATGGTGGCCGTTTTGAGGAAGGTAAATAATGGGTGCATGATACCTGCTAGCAAAGTGGAAGGGTAAATGTGTGTATATCGACTCACATTAGTCATAAAGAACTCCTATACTTATTGCAAAAGTATACTTGCCCTCGAAGCAAAGTACTACTATGCATGCTCCTAGGAGAAGGGTTGGTAGGAGTTAACCATCGCGCGATCCCGACCTCCACTCATAAGGAAAGCAATTAAAAGAGCATCCCATGCAACAAATTTGTCACACAACTTTTACCATATGTGCATGCTACGGGACTTGCCAACTTTAACACAAGTATTTCTCAATTTCATAATTACCCAACTAGCAAGACTCTAACATTACTACCTTTATATCTCAAAACAATTATCAAGCATCAAATGGATCATAGTTTTTAATGCACTTTCTATGATTGTTTTTATTATACCCAACTTGGATGCTCATCATTATAGGACCAAATTTATAACCATAGCAAATACCATGCTGTTCTAAAAAACTCTCAAAATAATATAAGTGAAGCATGAGAGATCAACAATTTCTTCAAAATAAAGCCTCCACCGTGCTCTAGAAAATATAAGTGAAGCACATAGAGCAAAACTATCTAGCTCAAAAGATATAAGTGAAGCACATAGAGTATTCTAATAAATTCTAAATCATGTGGGTCTCTCCCAAAAGGTGTGTACAGAAAGGATGATTGTGGTAAACTAAAAAGCAAAGGCTCATATCATACAAGACGCTCCAAGCAAAACACATATCATGTGGTAAATAAAAATATAGCTCCAAGTAAAGTTACCGATAAACGAAGACGAAAGAGGGGATGCCTTCCGGGGCATACCCAAGCTTAGGCTTTTGGTTGTCCATGAATATATTGGGGTGCCATGGGCATCCCCAAGCTTAGGCTTTTGCCACCCTTTATTCCATAGTCCATCAAATCTTTACCCAAAACTTGAAAACTTCACAACACAAAACTCAACAGGAAATCCCATGAGCTCCGTTAGTGCAAGAAAGAAAAACAACCACATAAGGTACTGTAATGAACTCATTATTTATTTATATTGGTGTTGAACCTACTGTATTCCAACTTCTCTATGGTTCATAACCCCCGATACGCCATAGATGCATCAAAATAAGCAAGCAACAGACGAAAAACAGAATCTGTCAAAAACAGAACAGTCTATAGAAATATGTAACTTTCGAATATTTCTGGAACTCCACAAATCCTACCAAAATTGGACGTCGTAGGTCATTGGTCTATTGATCCACAGAAAAAAGAATCAACGCAAAAGCACGTTTCTGTGATTTATTGAATTTTTTCTCGTGAGCACAAAGTTTCTGTTTTTCAGCAGAATCAAATTAACTTTCACCCAAGGTTATCCTATAGGTTCTACTTGGCACAAACACTAATTAAAACATAAAAACACATCTAAGAAGGGGCTATATTAATTATTTATTACTAAACAGGAACAAAAATCAAGAAACAAAAATAAAATTGGGTTGCCTCCCAACAAGCGCTATCATTTAACGCCCTAGCTAGGCATAAAAGCGAGAATAGATCTAAGTATTGCCATCTTTGGCATTCAATTCATAAGTGGCTCGCATAATAGATTCATAAGGTAATTTAATTTTCTTTCTAGGAAAGTGTTCCATGCCTTTCCTTAACGGAACTTGGAATCTAATATTTCCTTCCTTAACATCAATAATTGCACCAATCGTTCTAAGGAAAGGCCTACCAAGAATAATAGGACACAAAAGATTGCAATCAATATCAAGAACCATAAAATCTACGGGCACATAATTCCTATTTACAACAATAAGAACATCATTAATTCTTCCCATAGGTTTCTTAATGGTGGAATCCTCAAGGTGCAAGTTTAAAGAGCAATCATCAAATTCATGGAAACCTAGCACATCACATAAAGATTTCGGAATCGTGGAAACACTAGCACCCAAATCACACAAAACATAGCATTCATGATCTTTAATTTTAATTTGTATTGTAGGTTCCCACTCATCATAAAGTTTTATAGGTATAGAAACTTCCAAATTAAGTTTTTCCTCATAAGATTGCATCAAAGCATCAACGATATGTTTAGTAAAAGCTTTATTTTGGCTATAAGCATGAGGAGAATTCAACACGGATTGCAACAAGGAAATACAGTCTATTAAAGAGGAATTATCATAATTAAATTCCTTGAAATCCAAAGTAGTGGGTTCATTACTATGTAAAGCTTTAATCTCTCCAATCCCACTTTTACCAATTTTAGCATCAAGATCAAAATACTCCGAATCATCGGAACGCTTTTTAACTAAAGTTGATTCACCTCCAGTCCCATCATTATAAAGATTAATATTGCAAAACAAAGATTTAATAGGGGACACATCAATAACTTTTAGATCTTCATCATTATTTTCATGAAAACTAGAAGACCACGCTCTAACAAAGCAATCTTTCTTAGTACGCAACCTAGCGGTTCTTTCTTTGCACTCATCAATGGAAATTCTCATGGCTTTGAGAGACTCATTGATATCATGCTTAGGAGGAATATATCTAAGTTTCAAAGAATCAACATCAAGAGAAAGTCTATCAATGTTCCTAACCAATTCATCAACTTTAAGCAATTTTTCTTCAAGCAAAGCATTGAAATTCTTTTGAGAATTCATAAATTATTTAACACTATTCTCAAAATCAGAGGGCATCTTATTAAAATTTCCATAGGAGTTGTTGTAGGAATTAGCATAATTATTAGAGGAATTACTAGTGAACGGCCTAGGATTAAAGTTTCCTCTATACGAGTTGTTACCAAAATTATTCCTACCGACAAAATTCACATCCATAGATTCATTATTATTCTCAATCAAGGTAGACAAAGGCATATCATTAGGATCAATAGTGGAACTCTTAGAAGCAAACAATTTCATAAGTTCATCCATCTTTCCACTCAAAACATTAATTTCTTCTATAGCATGAACTTTCTTACTAGTAGATCTTTCGGTGTGCCATTGAGAATAATTAACCATAATATTATCAAGGATTTATGCATCTTCTCCTAAAGTGATTTCTATAAAAGTGCCTCCCGCAGCCGAATCTAAAAGATTTCTAGAAGCAGAATTCAATCCGGCATAAAAGTTTTGTATGACCATCCATAAATTAAAACCATGAGTAGGGAAATTGTGAATCATCATTTTCATTCTTTCCCAAGATTGGGCAACTTGCTCATGATCAAGTTGTTTAAAATTCATAATATCGTTTCTAAGAGAGATGATCTTAGCAGGAGGAAACTACTTAGAGATAAAAGCATCTTTGCACTTATTCCAAGAATCAATACTATTTTTAGGCAAAGACGAAAACCAAGTTTTAGCACGATCTCTAAGTAAAAACGGAAATAACTTCAATTTAACAATATCATTATCCGTATCTTTCTTCTTTTGCATATCACACAAATCAACAAAATTGTTTAGATGAGTAGCGACATCTTCACTAGGAAGGCCGGAGAATTGATCTTTCATAACAAGATTCAACAAAGCAGCATTGATTTCACAAGTTTCAACATCATTAAGAGGAGCAATCGGTGTGCTAAGGAAATCATTATTATTGGTATTGGAAAAATCACACAGTTTAGTATTATCTTGCGCCATCGTGACAAGCAATCCAACACACGAGCACACACAAAAAGGCAAGCGAAAGAGAGAGGCAAACGGAAAAGAGAGGGTGAATGAAATGGCAAGGGTGAAGTGGGGGAGAGGAAAACGAGAGGAAAATGGAAAATATTGTAATGCGAGGGAGATGAGTTTGTGATGGGCACTTGGTATGTCTTGACTTGAGCGAAGACCTCCCCGGCAACGGTGCCAGAAATCCTTCTTGCTACCTCTTGAGCATGCGTTGGTTTTTCCCTTGAAGAGGAAAGGGTGATGCAGCAAAGTAGCATAAGTATTTCCCTTAGTTTTGAGAACCAAGGTATCAATCCAGTAGGAGGCTCCTCACAAGTCCCACGCGCCTACACAAACAAACAAGAACCTCGCAACCAACGCGATAAAGGAGTTGTCAATCCCTTCACGAAAACTTGCAAAAGTGAGATCTGATAGAGATAATATGATAAGATAAATATTTTTGGTATTTTTATGATATAGATTGGAAAATAAAAGATGCAAATAAAAGTAGATGGAAAACTTATATGATAAAAGATAGACCCAGGGGGCCATAGGTTTCACTAGTGGCTTCTCTGAAGATAGCATCATTATTACGGTGGGTGAACAAATTACTATCGAGCAATTGATAGAAAAGTGCATAGTTATGAGAATATCTAGGCATGATCATGTATATAGGCATCACGACCGCAACAAGTAGACCGAAGTGATTCTGCATCTACTACTATTACTCCACACATCGACGGACTCCTGCCTGCATCTAGAGTATTAAGTTCATAAGAACAGAGTAACGCATTAAGCAAGATGACATGATGTAGAGGGATAAACTCATGCAATATGATATAAACCCCATCTTTTTATCCTCAATGGAAATACAATACATGCCTTGCTGCCTCTGCTATCACTGGGAAAGGACACCGCAAGATTGAACCCAAAGCTAAGCACTTCTCCCATGGCAAGAAAGATCAATCTAGTAGGCCAAACCAAACTGATAATTCGAAGAGAATTGGAAAGATAACCAATCATACATAAAAGAATTCAGAGGAGATTCAAATATTTCTCATAGATAAACTTGATCATAAACCCACAATTCATCGGATCTCGACAAACACACCGCAAAAAGAGTTACATCGAATAGATCTCCAAGAAGAGGAAGGAGAGCTTTGTATTGAGATTCAAAGAGAGAGAAGAAGCCATCTAGGTAATAACTATGGACCCAAAGGTCTGTGGTAAACTACTCACAACTAATCGGAGAGGCCTTTGTGGTGATGGAGAGGCCCTCCATGGTCGATTTCCCCTCCGGCGGAGCGCCGACTAAGGCTCCAAGATGGGATCTCGCTGATACAGAATATTGCGGCAGTGGAAATGGTTTTTCGTGGTGCTCCTAGATGTTTTCGGGGTACGTAGATATATACAGGCGAAGGAAGTCGGTCAGGGGAGCCACGAGGGGCCCACGAGGTTGGGGGCGCGCCCACCTTTACTGGGCACGTCGGCCACCCTCGTGGCCTCGTCGGCTGCTTCTTGATGTCCACTCCATGTCTCCTGGATTGTGTTTGTTCCAAAAAGATCGCTTCTGAAGGTTTCATTCTATTTGGACTGCATTTGATATTCCTTTCCTTCGAAACACTAAAATAGGCATAAAAAACAACAATTCGGGTTGGGCCTCCGGTTAGTAGGTTAGTCCCAAAAATGATATAAAAGTGTAAAGTAAAGCCCATAAACATCCAAAACAGGTAATATAATAGCATGGAACAATAAAAAATTATAGATATGTTGGAGACGTATCAGTCGTCATTCTGGTCGCGAACGTGTACGTACATACTGGTTGATGTAGAGGCGCGCACATGTCGTAGTAGAGGTGCGCACGTGTCATAGTAGAGGCACGCATGTAGCATGTACACGTATGTACATTAGCCATGGTGCAAGAAAGTAAATACGGCCACGTACATACATACGGGCGGGGTCTCGAATGCCTACTCACGCATACGTACGACCAGGGCTCGTGTACATGGCTGGGTCGGAACGGACAAACTGCGTCGTCGTCGTGTTCATGGGGAGCCAACCGGCTGGGTCGGAACGGAATGCATCGTCATGTTCATTGGGAGCCAACCGGCTTGGACGGAACAACCAATGGAAACAAGACCTGGCGTACCGCACAACGGAGGAAATGGCCTTGTGTTCGACCAGCCACGATCGAAACGGGATCCAGTTCATCGGGAGGGGTCTGGCGTACTGCAAAACGGAGGAAACGGACTTCTGTTGGACCTCCTATGGTCGAAACGGGGTCCTATTGATCGGGAGGGGTGTGGTGTACTGCACAACAGAGGAAATAGACTTGTGTTGGAGCGCTATGGTCGAAACAGGGGTCCTGTTCATCGGGAGGGGTGTGGCATACCGCAAAACGAGACTTCACGGGATACTGTTCATCTCCACCGTCGACCTCCTCCAGCCTCCACGGGCTACTGTTCATCCACCGTCGAACTCCTCCAGCCTCCACCTGTGACTGTTCATCCACAGGCTCCTGTTCATCCAGCCTCCACCGCGCGCTCCTCCACCGGCTACTGTTCAACCAACCCTCTCCATGGGGTCCTGTTCAACCACCCCTCCACGGGATACTGTTCATCCAGCCCTCCACCGGCTACTGTTCAACCAGCCCTCCACCGGCTACTGTTCAACCTTCCCTCCATGGGGTCATGTTCATCCAGCCCTCCATGGGGTCCTGTTCATCCATGCCCAACAGGCCCGATCGATCGGGGTCCTGTTCATCCAGCGGCAACACCATGGGGTCCTGTTCATCCAACCCCCATCGGGAACTGTTCATCCGAACCCCCCCAGCAACGCTCACTGTTCATCCAGAGGCAACATCGACCGGCTTCAGTTAGCAGTAGTAGTGAAGGAATCGCTCGGGTTCAGTAACGCATAGCCTGCAATGCAATCACTCGGGTTCAGTTAGAGCCCAACGCCTCGCACTCACGCGCGTGCGTGTATGAGAGAAACGCGCAAACCTCCGTGCATTGCTCGGCCCCAACCACCCACCGTAACCGGGAACACCCCGATATTTTCCTCGCCCTCGCTTCTACCACGGTTTTTTCCGTCATGGACGGCCCAAAGAATGTCATGCAGCTGCATATCCGTTCCGTCCAGGATGAAAAGCCCATTTTCTGTCATGATTTTTTGTCACATAAGTAGGAGCTCACTACATCTATGATGATACCGGGTTTTGTCACAATTATCATCATAGAAGTGTGATAAGTATGATACAAAAAAAATTCGTTTGGCCTAAAATGTCACGGATGTGTCTTTTTTTGTAGTGCATCAGGCAAGAAATGAGGAGATGTCTTGTATTAATCAAGCATAGTGCAAGCCATCTCAACAAGAGTCCTGATCTTGCACTCCACAACGCCATTCTGCTGAGGAGTATAATGGGCAGATAACTCGTGAGTAATACCAAGTTCATCAAGATAGTCATCAAGACCAGTATTCTTGAACTCGGTCCCATTATCACTCATGATATGCTTTATCTTCACACCGAATTTGGTAGATGCTCTTGAGGAAAATCATTTGAATACTTCTTGCACTTCAGTTTTGTAAGTGATGATATGCACCCATGTGTAACGAGAATAATCATCAACAATGACAAAGCCATATAGAGATGCATCATTAGTGAATGTGGCATAATGAGTAGGGCCAAAGAGATCCATGTGAAGTAATTCAAAGGGACGAGAGGTGGTCATGATAGTCTTCGAGGGGTGCTTGGCTCTGGTGATCTTTCCAGCCTCACAAGCCCCACAAAGATGATCTTTGAGGAATTTGACACCCTCGATGCTATTTCCAAAGCACTAACTCTGCCATACTATCCATTGCTCAGATGGCCACATATGATATTCTTCGCTTGAGGAACGAGTTTCTTGAATCTCTTCACATCAGCAGGATTCGCGGACGGAGTGATAGAGGGAACACCATTTTCCACAACATACCAGAGATCGTTATCAATTGCCTCAAGATGCATGCATATCTTATTCTTCTAGTAGGGGTAGTCTGTCCCATAGAAGGGAGGACACCCAGCCGAGACCTTGATCATTCATATAGTCAACATAACTAAAACTCCAGGTGTTTAAACCAAAATCACACAAAACAAGGGAGTATCTTGCTCTGATACCAATTGAAAGTGCGTTATATCGACTAGGGGGGTTGAATAGGCAACTTCTACAAATTCATCACTAAGGAAATTCAAGGTGAGGAATTTCCTTGGCAACGAAACACTAGCAGTGGAAATAAGTACTCATGTATTAGCATAACAGAGCAACATCACAGTCATCATGATGAAATCAAAACAAGAATAGAGTACGAGTACATGTAGCATGAAGCACATGATAAGCAGGTTGAAGACAAAGTGACTGAATAAATAGGGTTGAGGAAATAGAGAAAGTCTTCAGTCGAAGTCTTCAAACAGTAATGATCAGGTTCATCAACAGATGAATGAGGAAATAGAACCAGTAGCTTGGTGAAGACAATGATTTGGTAGACCAGTTCCAACTACTGTCACAGTTGTACGTCTGGTTGGAGCGGCTGGGTATTAAACCGGAGGACACACAGTCCTCACCATATTCTTATTGAGCTAAAGTCACACAGGCCTCGCCCAATCAGTCGTGGTAAGTCTTCAGGTGACTTCCAAACCTTCCTAGACTTGGTCACTCGGCGATCCACAATTCCTCTTGGATGCTCAGACCATGACGCCTAAACGTCTGGAGGATGCACAGTCCTCGAAGGTAACAAGCGTCAGTTCCACACAGGAACAATCTCTTCAGTGTTGCTCAATCACTTTCGGTTGTAGGTGTTTGGGTTTGGGTTTTTCCTCACTTGATGATTTTTGCTCAAAGTCCTCGGAGGATGGGATGCTCTCAATGACAAGTGTCAGTTTCTCTCGGAGCAGCCAACCAACGAGTGGTTGTAGGGGCCGCTATTTATAGCCTAGGGAGCAGCCCAACATGACAAGACATAAGTGCCCTTTAATAATAGGACCGTTAGGTGGTAGATATTTTGGACAGCTCGCGCATAGCACAATAATGGTTAGATATTTGAGAATCAAATTCCTCAGGGCTATCATGTTCCTCACTTTGTAGGCAATCCGCACTAGAAAATTCCTAACTCCTCAGTCAGAACAAATTCCTCAGAGATCAGAAGATCTTCGTCTCTGTCACTGAAGAAATTGACTGAACTATATGAGATTTCCAATGGCTTCACTCGAAGGATTGGTTAGGTGTAGGATTTGAGTGGAGCATCAGTTGGAAAGTGTTTCCTTAGTATTACCTCGACCCCCTTTAACACTACATTGTTTCCTATGACTCAAGAAAGAGAAAATGAAACTACGAGAACAAAAGTCTTCACGCTTCATAGTCCTCACATGAATATCCAAGTCTTCAAGGTCACACCAATTTCTTCACATTCAAAGTCTTCAGGAGAACCAAAGTCTTCAGCTGAAGACATACATTTTATGGGTCGACATTCATCATAAATATCAAACTCCTCATCGACTTATAGAGTGTGGGTAAAGTCACAAACACATTAGTCCCTTCACTAAGGGGCACTAGATGCACTTATAGAATCCAACGAGGAACAAAAGGCAGAACTAATATTCCCTCAAGTTCTATCAACCACCGATACAGCTCTATGCGCACTTAAGTTTGCTTTATCTAGAACAAATATGAATCTATTTTGCAAGAATAAAACTACGAGTACTTCGCGAGAATAAAACTACAAATAAATTGCAAGGTAATAAAAGTGGATAGCTTTTGTCAACAAGAAAGTCATTTGTCCCTAGGCAATCGATAACAAGTACCGGTAATCATTCTTGTAATTTTATGAGGGAGAGGCATGAGCTAACATACTTCTCTACTTGGATCGTCTGTGCTTATGATTGGAACTCTTGCAAGCATCCGCAACTACTAAGGATCATTAAGGTCATGAAACCCAACCATAGCATTAAGTATCAAGTCCTCTTTATCCCAGACGCAACAACCCACCTACTCGGGTTTAAGCTTATGTCACTCTCGCAACCCACCATAAGCAAATCATGAATGTATTGCAACACCCTACAGCGGGGGCCCCTCATGTTTGTGTAAGACGGAGGGCACCATAGGACAACACCATAAATAAAATATACAATCATACCAACCAAGATCAGGATTAACCCACAGGATAAAACGGATCTACTCAAACATCATAGGATAGCCAAATATCATTGGGAAATAATATGTGGAGTTGAGCACCATGTTTAAGTAGAGATTACAGCGGAGAGAAGGGAGGTTACACCGCTGCATAGAGGGGGAGAGAGTTGGTGTTGACGGTAGGAAGATTGTTGCTGTAGATCGCCGTCACAATCCTACCCTCGGCGGCACTTCGGTGCCACCGGGAGAGAGAGGGGGAGAGAGTCCTCCTCCTTCTTCTTCCTCCTTGGCCTTCCCCCTAGATGGGAGGAGAGTTTCCCCTCTGTTCCATGGCCTCCATGGCGGTGGAGGGGCAGTAGCCCCTTTGAGATTGGATCTCCCTCTCTGTTCTCTTCTGTTTCGCGCTCCCCAGATCTGGCCCTTCACGGTTTCTTAAATTCCCGGAGATCCGTAACTCCGATTGCACTAAAAAAATTACACAACTTTTTTCCATAAATTATATTTCTTGCACCAGAAGAAGGGCCCCAATCGACCTTTGAGGAGGGCATAAGACACCTGGGCGCGCCGGGCACCCCCTGGCGCGCCTTGGTGTATCTTGGGGGCTGTGGGCCCCGTTTGCATTGATTCCACCTCCCAAAAATCACATATATTCCAAAACAATTCTCCATAATTTTTTATCACGTTTGGACTTAGTTTTATATGCATTTTCTGCAAAACAAAAAACTTGCAACATACAGGAGCTGGCATTGGGCACTTGATCAATATGTTAGTCCACATAAATCATATAAAATGTTGCCAAAAATATGGAAAAGTTGTATAATATTGTCATGAAACAATCAAAAATTATAGATACGACAGAGACATATCATTGACTGATGAGGAGATAGAAGCTGACTTGAAGAGGATAGACTCCATGGGCGAGGAACGAGAAGAAACCTCTCTACCTTAGACTGGGGATATGCATGTGGAATTCAAGGAATCAAGCTTTCCACACATGGTCAAACCTGCCGAGACCAAATTTATTTCTTATTGTAACTTGAAAAAGAGTGTTGCTTCCTCTACTTCAGTAAGGATGCATCCTTGGTGGATGGTCCATTAACCGTCACTGAAAACTCAGTAAGGAAATTATGGATCTTAAGCATCAAGTCAATGGATCTAAGAGGGGAATCATATCCTGAGGGGCATCATCACCGAGAATATTGCACCACCACATCCAAAGAAGGAAGCTTGAGTAAACGGGTATGGGCACTCCCATTGGCTTGTGCCAAGCTTGGGGCAGGTGCCGCAATATCATATCACTATCAACTTTTTATCATCATTATCTATCTTACTTCGATCCCTTAGATATTTCATGATTTAGATTTAGTTTGATGCCATGAGAGTCCACTATACCTACCTATGATTTAGTTTTTGAGTGTTTGCTTCATGCTCTATCTATGTAATCGAGTGTGAGAATTATATAATAAAGATTAGTTTGAGTTGAGTGTTTTGCTTTCTTGCTTCAATATTAGAGATGAAAAAGAATAAAGAAAATAAAAAGATCATATGCTAATCTCATGAGGAGTGATGACTTCACATATAAGAAGTATAATGCATGAAATTTGTTGAAGGTTGACAACATAGTATTGGTCATTGTAGCAATTCATGAGGAGTAATAAAGAAAGAGAGGTCTCACATGTAGATATACTATCTTGGGCATCTTTTGTGATTGTGAGCACTCATTAAAATGTTCTATGCCAATTTGTTGACGTTGGACAAGGAATACAATGCAATGAGTTATGTTTGCTTATATCCGCATTGAAGTTATATTGTCATGGATCCTCTAACATGTGGTGCTTGCTCCCTATCCTTTGCTAGCCAAAACTCCGCACTAAGTATAGATACTACTTGTTCATCCAAAACACTTTAACTCAGTTTCATGCCATGAGAGTCCACTATACCTACCTATGGATTGAGTAAGATCCTTCAAGTAAGTTTTCATCGGTGCAAAATCAATAAAAATTGCTCTCTAAATATGTATGATCTTTATTGCATTGGAAAATAAGCTTTGCACGAACTTATGATGGTAAATAAAAGTGACGGACTGCATAATAAAGGTCGCTATCACAAGGGGCAATGGAAAGTGATGTTCCTTTGCATTAAGATTTTGCACATCCAAAAAAGCGCATGACAACCTATGCTTCCCTCTGTGAGGGGCCTATCTTTTTCTTTATATATTTACTTTTATGCAAGAGTCAACAGTGATCTCCTCTATTCCATTTTTATTTTCTCTATTTGGCAAGCATCATGTTTTGGGGAAAGATCTAGGCACATATATCCAGTCGGATGTAGGTGATCATGAGTTATTATAGTTGAAATTACCCCTGAGGTAAATAAATTGGGAGGAGAAACTATAAGCCCCTATCTTTCTATGTGTCTGACTGAAACTTTTGCCCCATAAGTATCTTGTGAGTGTCAGCAATCATAGAAGACTAGATGATAGTTGAGTATGTGAACTTGCTAAGAAAAGCTCTTACAGAGGCTCTTTCTGAAAATATGACAAATTGCAATTGTATCAATGATTAAGATCATAGTTTGTTCATTTTCAATGAAGTTTGTGGTCCATACTTTATCTTGTGAACAAATTGTCACTTTATCATGAGCAGTTTTATGATAATATGTTGTTGTTATAATAATGATCATAATGCATTCATGTCCATATTTTTTTTATCGACACCTCTCTCTCTAAACATGTGGTCATATTTATCAATTTCGCCTTTCGCTTGAGGACAAGTGAGGTAAGCTTGGGGGAGTGGATATGTCCATTTTGAATCATGTTTTTGTACTATTATTTATTACATTTTGGAGTGTTATTTCACTCTATGATGCAATTCTTATGCCTTCTCTCTTATTTTGCAAGTTTCACATGAAGAGGGAGATTGTCGGTAGCTGGAATTCTGGACTTGAAAGGGCTATATCAGAGATGGCTATTCTGCTCAATTCCAAATGAGTTGAAAATTTTATGGAGTATTGTTTTGGAATATATAAAAAATACTAGCGAAATAATTACTAGAGGGGGACCCACCAGGGAGTCACAAGCCCTGGTGGCGCGGCCCCCTGGGTGTGCCTCGCAGACTTGTGGAGCCCTTGGTATGCCCCCGGTGCCCATATTCTCCTAATGAAGCGTTTTGACCAAGAAAAATATTAGAGGAGGACTTTTGGGACAAAACACTGCCGTCTCGAGGCGGAACCTGGGCAAGAGCACATTTGTTCTTCGGCAAAGCGATTCCGCTGGGGAAACTTCCCTCCGGGAGGGGGAAATCGAAGCCATCGACATCACCAACGATCCTCTCATCATGGGAGGACCAATCTTTATCAACATTTTCACAAGCACCATCTCATCTCAAACCCTAGTTCATCTCTTGTATTCAGTTTTTGTCTCAAAACCTCATATTGGTACCTGTGGGTTTCTAGTAGTGTGGATTACATCTCATAGTTGATGCTAGTTGGTTTATTTGGTGGAAGATTATATGTTCAGATCCTTAATGATATTAAATACTCCTTTGATCTTGAACATGCATACGATTTGTGAGTAGTTACTTTTGTTGTTGAGGCCATCGGAGAAGTCTTGCTATAAGTAATCATGTGAAATTGGTATTCATCTGATATTTTGATGAGTTGTATGTTGTCTTTCCTAGTGGTGTTATGTGAATGTCGACTACATGGAACTTCACCATGTTTGGGCCTAGGGTAACGCATTGGGAAGTAGCAATTAGATGATGGGTTGCTAGAGTGGCAGAAGCTTAAACCCTACTTTATGCATTACTTCGTAAGGGGATGATTTGGATCCATATGTTTCATGCTATGGTTAGATTTATCATAATTCTCCTTTCCTAGTTGAGGATGCTTGCGCGAGGGGTTAATCATAAGTGGGAGGCTTGTTAAAGTAAGTACAACCTCCAACCACCGGTCCACCCACATATCAAATTATCAAAGTAGCGAACGTGAATCAATTAAATGATGAAAAGTAACTTGACGAGAATTCCCATGTGTCCTCGAGAGCACTTTGCTTTATATAAGAGATCGTTCTTGTCCTTTGCTATAAACATGATTGGGCCACCTTGCTGCACCCTTGCTACTATTGTTACTTGTTGCTCGTTACAAATTACCTTGCTATCAAACTATCTATTACCGATAGATTCACTTCATGCAGAGAATACCTTACTGAAAACCACTTGGCATTTCCTTCTGCACCTCATTGGGTTCTACACTCTTACTTATTGAAAGGACTATGATTAATCCCATGTACTTGTGAGTCATCACCGCCATGAGGGTGAGGCAAGCTCAGGTTGAGAAGGATGGTGTCCGGCGAACCAACACACCCCTCGCCGATGGCGCAACCTCCATGAGTGCCAGACTACACCTTTACCCTATCGCCGGCCTCCTTCCTCTTCCCTATAGCGTGACCTAGCCCATCATCGGGCTCACCTAACCTGTGTACGATCTGGAACCTGGTGTCGCTGATGACCATGTAGAAAACAATGAGAAGGAAGGCAAGCTGGAGGTTCTAGCATGGTGGAGAAGCAACAACGATGGTGGAGGGGGAGTAGCAGGCAGCAGCGAGGATGAGAAGGGGTTGTGGGGATCAAAGGGAAAGCGGGCCTAGGGTTGTGTGGCGGCTGGTGCCGGAGTGGGACAAGAGGATGTGGATTGCATGCATAGCACGCAGTGCGGATTGGGCAAAGCGTCTTGCACGTGAAAACAGGCAACCTACCCAACCAACGTGCAACGCAAGCCTACCCGTCATTGGACAACAAAAATGACTGCGAGGTGAAAGCGAGATTAACTTATGTGAAGATCCAATGGTTTAGCTGCGTAGAAAAGGAGATCTGATAGTCAATATAGGCCAAATTGGGGGAGCTTCCTGGTGGAAAGTTGCCCATGATCCTTATAGGTTTAAATATATGTATTAGTGCTACAATGAAAGGCTAAATTACACAGCCCGAAGGGACCATTGCAAGAAAAAAAATACATAGGTGATGTGAAATATAATGAAAAATGTTTTCTTTGGAAATAAAAAACCAATACACTACACTACAAAAAAAAGACACAACCGTGACATTTTGGGGAGAACGAATTTTTTTCGGTCATGCTTATGACACTTCTATGACAATAAATATGAAAAAACCCGGTATCATCATAGATGTGGTGGGATCCTACTTCTATGACAAAAAATCATGACAGAAAATGGGCTTTTCGTCCTGGGTGGGCCGGAGACGCAGCTGCATGACATTATTTGGGCCGTCCATGACGGAAAAACCGTGGTAGAAGAGAGGGCAAGGAAAATATGGGGGAGTTCCCGGTTACGGTGGGTGGTCAGGGCCGAGCGATGCACGGAGGTTTCCGTGTTTCTCTCGTGTAGCGCGTATGTGCGAGGAATTGGCTAACTGAACCTAAGTGATCGCACGTTACTGAACCCGAGCGATCGATCCCTTGGCTGTTAACTGAACCCGAGCGATTCCTTCGCTACTACTGCTAACTGAACCCGAGAGATCGATCACTCCTGCTGCTTACTAAAGCCGACCGAGCCCTCGTGCAAGACGTAGATAGATGGTGTTGGCTTGCCTCTCGATGAACAATGACCGTTGCTACCGTGCGTATGGTACGTAGAACGAGTCGAGACATGGTGAGTCGAGCCGGTTGGTTCGCTGTGGATGAACAGTTCCCGGTGGGGGTTGGATGAACAAGACCCCATGGTAGTAGGCCTTTGCCGCTGGATGAACATGACCCCAAGGAGGCCGCTGCACCCCAGCCGGTTGGGGTGGATGAACAGGACCCCGTGGAGGCTCTATGAATAGTAGCCGGTGGAGGCTGGATGAACAATAGCCGTGGATGAACAATATCCCATGGAGGCTGGAGGAGGTCGGTGGTGGATGAACAGTAGCCCGTGGAGGCTGGAGCGAGACAGTAGACGGTGGATGAACGGACCCCGTTTCGACCGTAGGCGCTCAAACACAAGTCTGTTTCCTTTGTTTTGCAGTATGACACACCCCACCCGATCAATTTGACCCCGTTTCGACCGTAAGCACTCCAACACGAGCCAGTTTCCTCCGTTTTGCGGTATGCCAGACCATTCTCGATGAACAAGACCCCGTTTTGACCGTACGCGATCGAACAGAAGGCCTGTTTCCTCCGTTCTGCGGTATGCCAGACCTCGTTTCAGCTGTTCCGTCCAAGCCGATCGTCTCACGATGAACACGATGTTGTTGCTACTATCCGCTGCCTCTCCATGTACATGAGCCATGGCCGTACGTACGCATGAATAGGCGTACGAGACCCCGCCCGTATGTACATACATGGCCATATTTTTGGCATCTAGCTATACGTACATGTACACCGTTTACAAGGACTGCCTGAACTGCTACGTCGGGGGCATGTCGAGTATTCCTCCACCACCAACTCGACGTCGTCTACTACTACACGTGGCGCTGCTTGCTCAGCCACGGTTCATCATTGTAGAGAGAATGATCGACCACATGTACATACACATTCACGATAACACTATGTATGCTTCGATCGGGTGGGTCCCGGCTGTTAGGGAGGATAAGGATGCACTTCCTTGCATGCGAAGACATAGTTGGTGGGTCCTGACTGTTAGGGGGAGGAATCATTTTTATTTTGCAAGTAATAAGGATGCACTTCCTTGGTTTCAAAGATGTAGCTAGTGGGTCCAACTGTCAGCCTCACAGCCTAAAGTCCACTTCTGATGGCTGTCGTTCATAGACCTTGTTGACCACGATGCGCCGAGAGCATCAAGGCGGTGGACAACAGCGAGGCCTAGGAAGGGAACAACGAGGAGCCAGAGAAGACAAGGCGGGTGGATGCCCACATGGAGGGGAGTACGAGGGTTCATTGGTTCGGCTACGGCGTAAGTCCGCCATCGCCGAAGAATAACAGGGGGTGTGGGTGAGTAGTGGGAAGGTCTAGCTAGTCGTAGTATGGTCGGTCTGTGAGGCATTTGCGGTAGCACAGCCGACCACGAGAGGCTGGAGCAGGTGGTACGGCGAGCTTGGTTTGGGCAGCTGGAGCAAGAAGACCAGAGGTTGAAGACGCAGCACGGCCATTGATTTAATATCCAACGATCAGTGTAGCTAGAATTGTTTTGACTAAGTTGACAAAGCCGGTACTATCAACTTAGTTGGCCCACAAGTCAGCTTCCAAATCTGGTGGGTCCCAGCTAGCAGGGGGAATCATTTTTTTGCTCGTAATAAGGTGGCACTTCCTTGCATGCAAAGATATTTTTTGGGTTTTTAATTTCTTTTTTTTGAGTTAGAATAAAAAGAAAACAATTTAGCATCTTTGGTACAATCTATATTTTCGAAATGGATCATAATAAAGCTGGTGGATCCCAGCTGTCAGGCAGAGGTAACTTGTTTTCCATGTAATAGAGGGAACACTTCCCTGCGTGCGAAGATGTAGCGGGTGGCTCAAACCTGTCAGGGAGAGAAATCATTTGTTTTCGCATAATAAGGAGGGACTTGCTCGCATGCGGCCTTGGGCCATGCAGGTCCCTACGGTCAGCCACTCCATGTTCATGCCTCTTCTGATGGCTGTCGTTTGTTGACAAAGTTGACCATGTTGCGCCGAGAGAACCAACACGGTGGACGATGGCGAGACCTAGGAAGGGAATGAACCGGAGCTGGTGAAGACACATCAGTCGATGCCCACTCGGAGGGGAGGACGAGGGTTCACTGGTTCGGCTGCGGTGTGAGGCTGTCGTCACCGGAGAATAACAGGAGGTGTTGGTGAGTAGAGGAATGGCCTGGACGACGATGGGAGTAGGGTGGGCCGGTGAGGCCTGCGAGGCAGCACAGCTGGCCATGGGAGGCGGTAGTAGGCGGTACCGTCGGTGGTGGTTTGGGTGGCTGAAGCATGAATATCCGAGATTGAAGAAGCACCAAAACCTTTAGATGGACATCCAATGACCATTGCTAATAGAATCGTGTGTTGACTATAAGTTGACAAAGCCTTGCATACGCGTCAACTTAGTAGGCCCACAAGTGACCATCACATCTGTGGCATAGAACATACATCCCATTTGTGATTTGTTATAATGTATAACCCATTTTTCATTCTAATGGAATTTACTCAGCCCATTTACTGTCTGTTAAAATTATAGCCCATTTTCTATCCAGGACTTTGTTAATAATTTCAGCCAACCGCTCAAAGAAATTCAACAAAATTTCCAACATTTTGATGGGATCCGAAATATTTTTTAACCCAAAACTTAGAGTCGGATTAAATATAATTTCAAAATAAATTTGTATTAGGTAAAAATTCAACAAAATTTTGCACGCGCAACAAGTAATGAAATTAAAAAATGTACCTTTTTGACAAGAATAAAAAAATGTACCTATTTGGTGCATTTTTTATATTTACAACCAATTTTTTAAATTAATACCAATTTATTATTTCTTAAAGCCCATTTTATTGGCAAGTCTAATGCGGCCTGGAGAATAACAAGTTGACCTAGGTTGGGTATTCCGCAAAAAAGGATATCTGGGCTAGCCATTTTCACATTTAAATATTAATATCTGGGCTGGATATTTTGTTGACATAAAATAATAGCCTGGCCAGACAGGCCACCACTACAAAAAAAGACACATCCGTGACATTTTGGGCCGAACGAAATTTTTTTCTATCATACTTATGACACTTCTATGACGATAATTGTGACAAAACCCGGTATCATCATAGATGTGTTGGGATCCTACTTCTATGACAAAAAATCATGACAGAAAATGGACTTTTCGTCCTAGGCGGGCCGGAGACGCAGCTGCATGACATTCTTTGGGCCGTCCATGACGGGAAAACCGTGGTAGAAGTGAGGGCGAGGAAAATTTCGGAGAGTTCCCGGTTATGGTGGGTGGCCGGGGGCCGAGCGATGCACGTTTCTCTCGTAACGTACGCGCATGGGTGCAAGGCGTTGGGCTCTAACTAAACCCGAGCGAGGCGTCGCCTAACTGAACCCAAGCGGTTGCACCACAGGCTACGCGTTACTGAACCCGAGCGATCGATCGATGGCTGTTAATTGAACCCGATCGAGCGATTCCTTCGCTACTACTGCTAACTAAAGCTGATCGATGCTGCCTCTGGATGAACAGTGAGTGTTGTTGGGGAAGGGAGGGTGGATGAACAGTTATCGGTGGGGGTGGATGAACAGGACCCCGTGGTGTTGCCTCCGGATGAACAGGACCCTGATCGATTGAGCCGGTTGGGGCTGGATGAATAGGACCTCGCGGAGGCGTGGATGAACCTGACGACCCCATGGAGGGCTGGATGAACAGTAGACGGTGGAGGGCTGGATGAACAGTAGCCCGTGGAGGGGTGGTTGAACAGGCCCGTGGAGAGGTGTGGTTGAACAGTAGCCAGTGGAGTAGCGCGCGGTGGAGGCTGGATGAACAGGAGCCCGTGGATGAACAGTCGCAGGTGGAGGCTGGAGGAGGTCGATGGTGGATGAACAGTAGCCCATGGAGGCTGGAGGAGGTCGATGGTGGAGATGAATAGTATCTCGTGGAGTCCTGTTTTGTGGTACGCCACACCCCTTCCAATGAACAGGACCCCCGTTTCGACTGTAGCGCTCCAACACAAGTACGTTTCCTCTGTTTTGCGGTACGCCACACCCCTCCCGATCAACAGGACCCTGTTTCAACTGTAGGAGGTCCAACACAAGTTTGTTTCCTCTATTTTGCGGTACTCCAGACCCCTCCTGATGAACAGGATCCCGTTTCTAACATAGCCGGTCGAACACAAGGCTGTTTCCTATGTTCTGCAGTACGCCAGGCCTCGTTTCCATCGGCTGTTCCGTCCAAGCCCCCCCGATGAACACGACGGGGCATTCCGTTCTGACCCAGCCGGTTGGCTCCCCATGAACACGATGATGACGTTGTTTCTCTGTTCCGACCCAGCCATGTACACGAGCCCTGGCCGTATGTATGCGCGAGTAGGCGTTCGAGACCCCGCCCGTATGTACGTACGTGGCCGTATTTTCTTTCTTGCACACTGGCCGATGTACATACGTGTACATGCTATGTGCGCGCCTCTACATCGACCAGTATGTACGTACACGTTCGCGACCAGAATGACAATGCTACGTATGCTTGGACCAGGTGGGTCCCGACTGTCAGGCACTTCCTTGCGTGTGAAGATGTAGCTGGTGGGTCCCAGCACTCAGTGGGGTGAATCATTTTGTTTTTGGCCCGGACGCACTTCCTTGCGTGCGAAGATGTAGCTGGTGGGTCCTAGCAGTCAGGGGGGAAACGTTTTTTTCGCGAAATATGGTGGCCCGTCCGATGGGTCCTTGCTGTCAGGTGGAGGAATAATTATTTTCCGGGTAATAAGGAGGCACTTCCTTGCGGCCGCCATGGACCCAGCTCTCAGCCTCTCCATGTACAGTACTCTTCCGATGGAAGTCATCCCTTGACCATGTTGACCACACCGCATCGAGAGCACCAGGGCGGTGGACGACGGTGAGGCCTAGGAAGGGGACGACACGAAGCCGGGGAAGAGGCGGCAGCGGAAGCCCGCGCGGAGAGGTGTATGAGGGTTCACTGGTTCGGCTGCGGTGTGAGGCTGCCGTCACGCAGGGCCTGGCGAGCGGTGGGAATAGTAGGGGGCGGTGAGGCCTCTGCGGCAGCACAGCCGGCCTCGGGAGGCAGGAGCATGTGGCACAACTGGCGCTGCTTCGGGAGGCTGGAGCAAGAAGACCAGAGGTTGAAGAAGCACTCCAGCCGTTGGATGGACATCATACGGTAACTAGAGCTAGAATAGTTCAGATTGACTAACTTGACAAAGCCGTCCATCCCCATCAACTTAGTAGGCCTACAAGTCAGCCTCCCACCAAGGAGGGTCCCAGCTAGCAGGGGGAGTATTCATTTTTTTGTGCATAATAAGGAGGCACTTCCGGTGGATCTGAGCTGACAGGGGTGGGAACATTTTTTCACGAAATACGGTGGCCCGTCCGGTGGGTCCCTGTTGTCAAGGGGGAAACGTTTTTTTCGAGAAACACGGTGGCCCTCCGGTGGGTCCCTATTGTCAGGTGGAGGAATAATTATTTTGCGCGTAATAAGGAGGTACTTCCTTGCGGCTGTCGTGGACCCAACTGTCAGCCTCTCTACGTACAGTACTCTTCCAATGGAAGTCGGTCATTCACCACATTGACCATGCCGCGCCGAGAGCACCACGGCGGTGAACGACGGCGAGGCCTAGGAAGCGGATGACGCGGAGCCAGGGAAGATGCGGCAGTGGATGCCCACGCGGAGAGGAGTACGATGGTTCACTGGTTTGGCTGCGGGATGAGGCTGCTGTCGCCGTAGAATAACGGGGGTGTGGGTGAGTGGAGGGATGGCCTAGCCAGCGGTGGGAGTAGTAGGGGGTAGTGCGGCCTCTGCAGCAACACAGCCGGCCACGAGAGGCAGGAGCAGGCGGCACGACCGGCGCTGCTTTGGGCGGCTGGAGCAAGAAGAACAGAAGTTGAAGAAGCACTACAACCGTTGGATGGACATCGTACGGTCACTTCAGCTAGAATCGTTTATATTGACTAAGTTGACAAAGCCCTTGGTACGCGCCAACTTAGTAGGCCCATAGGTCAGCCTTCGAAACGGTGCACCGCATATGTCAGGGGGAGGAATCATTTTTTGGGCGGCCGAAGCTAGAATATCCGAGATTGAAGAAGAAGCACGACATCCGTTGGATAGACATCCCACGGCCACTGCTGCTAGAACCGTGTGTTGACTATAATAAGTTGACAAAGCCTTGCATACACGTCAACCTTTTTTTAGGGGATGCGTCAACTTAGTAGGCCCAGAAGTGTGTGGCAGAGAACTTATAGCCCATTTGCGATTTGTAAGAATGTACAACCCATTTTTGAATTCTAGTGGAATTTACTACAGCCCATTTACAGTTTGTTAAAATTACAACCCATTTTCTTGCTAGGACAACGATTAATAAATTCAACCAACCATTCAAGACAGGATTCAATAAAATTTCCCACATTTTGATGGGATCCGAAATATTTTTATCCCGAAATTTCTAGTCAGACTAAATATAAATTTGTATTACGTAAAAATCCAACAAAACATTGCACGCAACAATTAAAAATTAAGATTTTCAAAATCCATAAATAATATTTTATAAACTAATTTCGTGTTTGGTGCATTTTTTTATAGTTACTACCCAGTTTTTATAATAACATCCCATTTATTATTTTTTAAAGCCCATTTTCCCGTTAAGCCTAATGCATCCCTCCTAGGAAAGATTTGCAGGCCAGCAGGGCGGAGAATAACAATTGACCTTGCCTGGGTATTCCTCAAAAAAACATATATCTAGGCTAGCCATTTTCATCTTGAAAAAAAATAATATCTCGGCTGGATATCTGGCCTGGGCTAGATGGGCCATAGCCCGCCCAGTTAATACCCCGCTCTCCTCTGAACAACAACGAAAACATCGCCAAGAAAAACTCTGCAGTGCTCACACCTCAAAAACACAAATACTGCTCGAGCTACTTGGTCCCAGCTGTCGGCCGCACCTTGCGCAATTCTCTTGTTTATATTGACTACATAGGTTGACAATGGTGTGGGACCGTGATGTCAGGAGACCAGGAGGAAGCAAAAAAAAAATAGTTGTACATAATAAGGAGGCACTTGCGTACGTACGGCTATAACCCTAGTGGGCCCCTACTGTCATCCAGTCAAAATAAAGTCATCTCTTGAATCCTCATGTTCGTTGACCATGTTGACAATGGTCGGCGCCACAGCGAGCGCAACAACTCGAAAGACAATGGAGAGGGCCTCGCAGGCCCTAAAGATGGTCTGATACAGCGCCCGCTGTTCATTCAGGAAGCCAGGATCATCAGACACCTATGAGCACCTTCGAGAGACTAAGACGGCATGAAATGGTAAGGCCGCGCTTGGGAGCTCTGGTTTATTTCACACACGTATTAAGATACAAGTGTAATTTACTCATCATCGAAAATAACGCGTAAAATACAGGCGTAATGAAACTGAAGGCTTGTAAGTAAAACCGGCGGGTTACGTGTGTGACTTGAGAGACCAGTGTATAGTTTACTAGTCAAAATCGACCAACCAAGCGCTTTGCCCGAGACCATCTGCTTTTATTTACAAGCGTCAGTTCTACAAGCGGTTTGGGCTGGAAAACGGCGATCCAATCATGGCCTAAGATAATGAGTTGGTCCAAAGATCATATGGTTTCACATCTAACCTACCCGACTTGTCGTATAGGCTAGGAATAAAACATAAGACGACGAACTTCTTAAGCACGGAAACAACAGAAGAGGATGATCTTCTTAACAAGAAAATCACTTGCATTAGATCAACATGCAAAACAATACGAAGCATTATTCTCAGGAGGCACAGTGAACAGCGCGTGATGTTGCATGCCACAACATTCCAAGCTCAACTTTGCAATCAAACACAAGGCCTGGCATTACATAGACAATATTTAGGAATATCTCAGCAGAGTAACTATTTACTTCTAAAACTGAACACAGGAATACGAAAAAATGATCGACGCTGCTCACAGCAAAGGGCGTCCCAGTCAAAAATATCAAATGCATGTCTTCTGGCTAACATCAATGAGCAAATTTTGACAAGGTTTTCCAATTCCAATATATATTGCACAAGGCCTGGCATTACATAGACAATATTCAGAACAAACTCTTAACACAGGAATATCTCAGCAGAGTAACTGTTCACTTCTAAACTGAACATAGGAATAGTAAAAAATGATCGACGCTACTCACAGCAAAGGGCGTCCCACTCAAAAATATCAAATGCATGTCTTCTGGCTAACATCAATGAGAAAATTTTGACAAGGTTTTCCAATTCCAATATATTAAACTAATGTATTCTTGCTAACATCAACGATTAAACTTTGACAAGCTTTTCCCATTCAAAATATGTAATGCCTATGAACGTTGAGTCCTGTCATGGTTCTTATACTTGTTTGGGCACTTTTTGAGTTGCCTATGCTCTCTGTAGACTAGTCATGTCACCAGCGTCTATTAATACTCTGTAAAGCTTCTCGGCCATTCCTTCTGTAATGTAGCGCAAATAGTGACTGCTTCTTTCTACAAAGTGGAACGACCAACTGGACCCAGTAATGCAGCAGTTTGCCATGGACACATTGGCTCCTTTTGTCCAGTTCAACTAAAATCAAAGTCGGAATAAAATCGAGCTTTAATTTTGATATCCCTGTAAGCAACAATAGGTATAAGGGAAACAATTACCGAGAAATAACGGTTGATGACTTGTACCCCCAGAAGAAAAGCATCTACTGATCTACCTTATCTTAATGGGAAACAAAGCAGGAGAGTAGCAATTCTCCATCAGTGTGATTCACTCATATTGACTGAGACATTATCTTAACAATGCCTTGTTTCAACATTTATAAAGAATGACAAAGCAAAAAAGTACCATTAAAACAATGCGACTGATTCATTTTAACAGAGACATTATCTTAACAATACCTTGGTTAAACATGTAGAAAGAACTACAAAGCAGTATAGTACCATTCCTAAAAGAATGTGACTGATTTGTTTTTACAGAGGCAAAAAAGGAATCAATTACTGGCCAATAAAGGAGGTTGAAACATGCACCACAAAAATGGTTATCCCGCCAATCCCTAATAAGTGTTGCAGTTTTGAACTAAGATTCAGTAGTTAATTAATTCTGAGAGTGGCATTGCTTAATTTTTCCAACGGCATTAGATTAACAAAAAGCATAAATAGTTCCAGGGGAGAATGGGTGCAACAACAGCATGTGATTCCATCTAATTAGAAAGGGGGTGATGCAGAGTTTTGTTGTAACAAAGAAACAAGCATCACGTCTGGGTTGGAACAATTTTTTCTCACTTAATGGTAAAAGATAGCAGTTCAATAGCTTCAATTCAACATTTATCCAAAACATTACCAATACAAGTAGCACAACATCTCTAAGCACACTACACCATCATGTGGATGAAAGTTGGTACTACCTTTCTTGACCAAGCTTTGAAACAGCTCAGGAGGATGATTTGAACGAAATCCAACACATATATGAAAATCTCGATCTCCTTTTCTGCAGTTCCAGCAAAATTAAGCGAAATCGCCGGTGTGACATTCAAGTTGAACTGCACAAAACACTCCAAAAACATAAGTGTTTCTCGTAGCAAAGCAAAATGTCGCAATAGCAACAACTTGAATAGATATCCATGTTTTAACAGAGGCAAAAAAGGAATCAATTACTGGCAAATAAAGGAGGATGAAACATGCGGCCACAAAAATGGCAATTCCGCCAATCCCTTACAAGTGTTACAATTTTGAACTAAGATTCTGTAGTTAATTCTGTGAGTGGCATTGCTTAATTTTACCATCGGCATTAGCTTAACAAAAAGCATAAACAGTTCCAGGGGAGAGTGGGCACAACAACATCATGTGCTTCTATCTACTTATAAAGGGGGTGATGCAGACTTTTGTGTAAGAAAGCAACAAGCATCGTGTTTGGGTTGGAACAATTTTTGCTCACTTAATAGTAAAAGACAGCAGTTTAATAGCTTCAATTCAACATTTATCCAAAACAGTATCAAAACAAGTAGCACAACATCTCAAAGCACACTGCACCATAATGTGGATGAGACCAAGATTTGAAACAACTCCCCACGAAGACTGGAAACAAATCTCGATCTCCTTTTGTGCAGTCACCAAAATTAAGCAAAGTTGCCGGTGTGACATTCAAGTTGAACTGCACAAAACACTCATAAAACTTAAGTGTTTCGCGTACCGAAGCAAAATGTCGCAATAGCAACAAGTTTAATAGACACCCTTGTTTTAATAGAGGCAAAAAGGAAACAATTACTTGCCCATAAAGGAGAATGAAACAAACGGTGACAGAAAGAAGCATCTAACTTATCTGGATGGAAAACAAAGTAGGATAGTAGCATTTCTAAAACGATTGCATTGATTCATATTAACAGAGACATTCCCTTAAAACAACATTTGTTAAAAAATGTAATTTACATTTAAAAGTGGCATTTTTTCAATTTTTTGGCGGCACTATTAGATTAACAACAGCAAAATAGTTGTTTGGGACATGGGACATGGGACATGCCAACACCATGTGCATCCACATGTATAAATGGGTGATGCAGAGTATGTAGTCAAGCAGCATATCTGCGTTGGTCCCATATTTGTTCTCTTTGAACCTTTTTCCTATGTGAGTACAGCAAATCTAGTCCTGCACAAACTACCCGACCCCCTAGTTTCTTTCCGTTTTCAACAAAGGAGATCGGTTCCTTACAGATGTGTGTACTAGGTTACTCCCTTTTTCCCTTTTCGACCAACAAAGCAGTTGGATAGCCAGTCTATACTACTTTCTGTCCCTCCTTTTCTCTTTGAACCACGTCCTAGATTCATGCTCCAGCCCACCGCACCCTTCTTTCCTCTTTGAACCAAGACCTAGATTTGACTACAGATAAAAAAAGATCCACATGCAGCTAAAGCAATGACGGTTTCAAAGAAACTTATACCTTAGGGTCGTCGGGATGTGGCAAGGCGTGCGGGGGAGGCCGGATCTGCCAGCACTACGTATGGCAGTGAGGAAGAAGGGGTCAGTGGCCCTCCTGCACAGGCGCTGGGTGAAAGAGAACAGCGCAGCCGGCAGTGGATTGCCTCCCTCGCCGAAGGCGATAGAGTGAATGTTGCACCTCCTCCCCTTCCCGGTGCGATGGGATCCAGACGCCTCCTTCACCAGCTGTGAGGGGGGAGAGAGAGACAAGAGACCAACGTAGTCTTGTTTAGATCTGGTGAAGAGAGGGTGAGAGACTGTGACTATAGCAAACCCTAGCAAAGGAACGCTGAGCCTCCAGCATGTATATATATATATACATATATATATATATATATGTATATATGTAGTGCGGCAAGAGTGTGGAGAGTGCAAACCCTAGCGAACAAGTGCTGAGGCTCTAGCTTATATATATACCATAGTACGGACTGAGCTCCGATGCCTTAACTGCGCCTGCTTTTGGCCGTATGACAGGTGGGATAGCCACATTTTGGGCCCACCTGTCATAAACCCAAAGGCAGGTGCACTAAAGTCAATGAAGCTGTGTCCATATAGTACTCGTGTATACGAGTAATATATAGTGGAGTGGTTTTCTTATTCTCTCCATAACAATCGTTTTAAGTTGTGTAAGTACAAAACGAAACTCTTTATTTAACATACCAGTGAAGAAAACTACTATGTACTTCCGATGAACTAACGATCCACGCGTCCTGGTCGCACTTCCTATCCTTCACGTGCGGTACACTACCCTCCCTTAAGGGAACAACCACACATGCGCCAAATTATCGGAAACGTGTGAGAGTGTATACAAATAAAGAATTTTAATTTCAATTATCGGAAAGGTTTGAGAGTATGTACAGTTTGCCCTCTCTAATAATTATGGTTTGTTGTGTTCGGCCTAATCTTGGTCAAACTTTACAATGTTTGACTTCATTCAAATCTAATATGTGGAGTAAATAAAAATGGAGGGCTACTACGTTCATCCGGGTTTTTAGTCCACGCCATTTTTTTAATCAAAGTTAATAGCCGCACAAATAAAATTACAGTGGAGTTGGAGACAAAGTTGTGAGAAGGCTTAGAAATCAATAAAAAACTGATGCTCTTAGTACCAACGTCGATCCTTCTTCGAGGAAACATTTGGTTCATAGCCAATTGTGTGATAAAATTGCACCAACGTGAAAGACGACTGCGTCTCCAACACAACCAAGGTGAACTGACGAAGGATATCATCTTTGTGGGTAACAAGCAAAGTGCACTGATGGAAGACAACTTGATTTTCATTGAAAATCGATCAGCTTCACCAGCCGACGCAACCATGAGGCGCAACCATCAGCATCGATAGGTCATCGTGGTGATGCATCATCCATTTGGCATCAAGTTTGGGTGAGGCACCTATGAAGTTCGACAAATCCTCGCTGTGGTCTGTTTCTTCTCAGTAATCAAGCTCGAGGAAGGAATAACCACCATTTCTTCATTTACCAAGTGATAGTATTAGATTAGCAGCAACAATAGGAGTATATGGACAATGACTACACAACCACCATGTACTTTTTGTCGAAACAACATGTATACCTCCACCGAGGCATAAATCAGGACAACTTTTCGAGTGGCATTTCCTCTATAATAGTAGGTGATGTTGGACCAGCCGACAAACCCTAGCTACTATACATGGGGAGCTGGGGAGTAGTCGCATAGAAGAAAACTCGCATGCAGCGACCTGGGGTGCTGGACCAGTACAAGAAGTTATACCTCAGGTGGGCGAGATGTTGCTTAGGCGAGCGGGCGGGATCTGCCCACACGATGGTAGCGAACAAGGGCGCGGAGGACCTTCGTCCGTGCCAGCGCCAACTTGAGAGGACGGTGCACATCGGCTTCCTCCATCGCCGACGACAACAACGTCAATGCTGCACCTCCTCACCTCCCACAATGGACGGGATTCGGCTGGATCTGTGTCCACCGGTGAGGAGAGAGATAGAGTGGACACTGTCATCTTGTTTTGATATGAAGAGGGTGAGAGAGCGAGACGCGAGAAACTCTATCAAACAAGAGGCTATAATGGAGTAAAAAAATCTCTCCATAGCAGTGGTTTTAAATAGAACACGCGTGTTCCCGGAAAAAAGAAACGAAAATGGCGGACAATTTTTTAACGTACCAAGAAAGAAAACTCGATCAAAAACATGCCCCTGCTTCCAGGTCGCCAGAGTCGTCGCGCACACACACATAGACATAGACATGCATATCCGTGTTTACATAAAATTCCATTTCCATCTCCATCTCCAATCATATTTGTCCAACTGGCACATTATTTACGTTGTTAATTATATACACAACAATATTAACGTACATCATCTCTTGTTTGCGGGCGTCCGGACCGCTGCCACGGCCGCTCCTGACCAACCCAAACCCTCTTCATCACCCGCGCGTGCTTCCCGCCAGAAATGGTCAGTGCCGCATTCATGCCCAGCCAGAGTGGATGCGACCTCTCACTGGCGCTGGCATTGAAGCGGCGCGCCGGCCGCTTCGTGGTGCACGCGACCGCTCCGCATTCAAAGGTCGCAATAGCCAGCCACAACATGCATGTAAAAATTTCTTGGGAGTCCGTGCTACAGCTAGCTGTCCTCCTCCAACTCCATGTTCTTGGATGTGGACCACTACAATCTCTTCCAGTAGTGCTAGTACTCCATGGTGTGATCCATCGACAAGCAGGCGGGAAAGTTATCATATACTCGGTTTGTGGTGAGTGGCATGCCGAGCGACCGTGTGGGGTCGAGCCGTGGAGGACGGTGAGACACGAACACGACAAACGTGATTTAAATGTTGGTTTTGCTCGATGGCGCGATCCAACGAGACGAAACGCTGGTTTCTCTCCGTTTCCATTTTTTCTCCGGAAAAACGGAAACTTTCCACTCCATTTTCATTCCTACTCCAAGGTTGCCCCATTACAACATTCCATAAAATACAAAGGAAAACTAACACGCATGTTGATGCATCTCAATGACTCACAGATCATAGCCAATATTTACTTCACAACTAAAGACAAAAGTTGTGAGAGCGTGTACAAAAGAAAAACTAGTGATGGGGTCACTACGACTTAAACCCTAAACCCTAAACAGGATTGAATTTCCTGGCTAGGTAGAACCTATCGAAGGAAAGACGGATGGCACTCTCGGATCATACGATGCTTTTGTGCAGTTCCATTAAAATCGAGCTGAGCATCCCTGATGGCAAAGATATTGAAGTGTTATTAGAATAAGAGTACTGGCACTAGTTCATGAGACATAAACTCATCACAAGTAGAAGCCGGTATAAGTAGAGAAAGATCGACATGGAGATGGAGCTACATGGGGAGCTGCGGCAGTGGAGCAAGCCGCCTCCAAAAGGAAGATGGACTACTTGGGACGTCGGGCTGTAGCTAGAAGGGCGGTTGGGACGCGGCATCGGCCCATACCATGGTGACCCCCGATTGGGACGCACCGACTGTGGGTTTTCTCCCTCGCTGATGTTGACCGCATCTACGTAGAACATCGTTCCCTTCCCCGAGCTGCGGGATCAGGCCGGATATGTGACCAGCGGTGTGGCCACCGTCATTCTATGCTTGTGAAGAGAGCAACCCAGGCAAGCAGGCTTGTAGCTTAGGCACCTGCTAGTGTATATATAGTGGTTTTCTTTTTCTCTCCATTCAGCCATTTTATATTGCGTATGGGTCATTGAAGAGTGAAATGATGGTTGCTTCTTCCCGACTAACTTACTGTGTGATTTGACTGCTCCTTAGTGGCCCCTACACGTACTCCCCCTACGTGTATGCAACAGTCACACATCCTGTCAACTTGCCGAACAAGGAGAAGCTTGCAGGATGGAAGAAGCTTGCGCGCGGTGGCTCGTAGGACAAGGAGAAACTTTTGACTAATACAAGCTATCCCTCGCTCAGGCGGTGGACGTGCAACAGTTAATTTGGTGTCAAATTGCCAGAAGCATACACTATACTAGTACTATTATTGTTCGACTTCCTGAAGAGGCGAACAACCAAGCGCAAAGTTTACTAGTACTAGTACTACTACTAAAGTCTATAGAGGTATGTACTATACTACTACTAGGAACCGGATGGATGAGCGTTTGCACTCTTATTATATTTTTAAAATGTGATAAAGCAATCTTCAACACATTTGGTTCTCTTCGAGGGTTCTCGCATGTGATAATGGAACTTGATTGCATGGAACACTCGCCATAATTCTCGCTTAATTCTAGCTCATATCCTGTTACAAATAGGAGCGCTAGGTAATATTTCCTATTTTTTTGTTATTCATCATGTAAACAGGTCAGCAAACCTTGCGGCGCATCTTTGTGCGAACCGTGCTTGGTGCACTTTGAATGTGGCCGAGAGCTGGCTTGATGAAACACCTCGCTTCCTACTTCTTGTTTTGCGGGGTACCTCGCTTCCTAGTGACCAGTGTCTTGGTTGATCGTCCTAAGAATGCTTATATATGAATAAAGCTCTCTCATTTACCGGCAAAAAAGATTAAGCCATATTAACCGGAAAGGAGGGAGTATGGACTAGCACTACTTTTTGGTGTGTCCTGTCAACTCGCAGAACGAGGAGAAGCTTGTAGGACAAGGTGAAGCTCGCTTACGCCTTTTGACTAATGCATCCTACCCTCGCCCAGGCGGTGGACATGCATCAGTTCATTTGGTGTCAGATTGCCTGAGGCATACACTGTAGTACCGAACATGCGGAGTACCATCATTGTTCGACTTCACGAAGAGGCGAAGAGCCAAGCGCAAGGTTTAGTAGTACGAGTAGTACTACTACTAGAACCGCATGGTGGAACATCTGTACTCTTATTTTTTTAATCTTTGATAAAGTACACATTTATTCTGGAGAAGGGCGGAAAGTGGCATCCCAACATGTAATGATGATATCGATCAACCATGCCCGAATATATCTTGGCCTCCGTGCGAGCCCGTCGTTGTGTTCTTGCTCCTCGTCTCTCTCAAGGAACGGCGGGTTAGCCATTTTTTCATCAACTGAGATCGGTTTGCTCACACTCCGGTCCCACATGTCAGTGATATGCCAAGAGGAGGTGCGTTGACCGACTGGCCATACGCGTACTTGGTTTTGCACCTTCATACTACTCCTCCCTCCGTCACAGTTTACAGGGCACGCTTCATTATGATGCATTTCTCTCAATGCATTTCCACCACCAGAGAGACTTTAGACGCATTTGGTTTAATGCTCAATTAATTACGATGTGGTAACCACAATCAAGTCCACAATTTTCTCTCGATGTACTACTACGGAGTGGAGTAAGTGCATACATGTGTGTACCCGGGGTGGAAGCACTGCATGCATGTGTGTACACATTATTTCCTCTAGTAATAGACATCGTGCTATAACTACCAATGGTATTTTTCAGGCCGATCGCTAGTCGCCTTGGTCCCAGAGATTTTTTCTTTTTCTGAAGCGCGGTCTATAAACAGTGACAAATGGAGTAGTATGAGCGGATTCAAAGAAGAGTGTATTGATGGTTGCTTCTTCCAAGCAACTTATACTGGGGAGGTGGGGCTTATGATTTGACTTCTCATTACTCACTATTAATGCCGCGAAACGACCGGGCTGAGTCTCCCATGCGGTTGTGCACCACTCCCTCGGTTCTTAAATATACTCCGGATGGAGTAGTATGAGCGGATTCAAAGAAGATCGTATTGATGGTTGTTTACATAATTGACGTACTATACAAATAATTTCCCAGCGACATGAAATTGTACAATGGTGTGAGCTTTCAGCTTTTGTTTTGTGTGTCTTGCCATCGATGATCTTTCAGAAACAATAAAAAACTAACTTCCTTGCTAATGCATCTCAATTATTAGCAGATCAGAGCTAATATTTAGGGTGGTCATAGTGGGAAGTATCATATACTAGTATCACGCATATGATACTAGTGTATGATACTACATCCATAGTGCATAGTATCATAGATTAGTATCATAGGTGGTCTCATTTATTGCCATGCATGACACATAGTAGCATCACATTTATTATGTTACGATATCTACCTATCTTACTATAACCATCTCTTTCTTCTTTGATTGTCTGCCACATAAGCATGTTTGTGAGTCCCAAGTACATGATACTACTTATGTTACCCCCACTATGGCCAGCCTTACATCACAACTGAAGACAAAGTTGTGAGAAGGTGTTAAATAAAAATTGATCCATGCTATCATTGGCAGCAACATCCCCCCAACTCTGTCTAAATCAACAAGGCATGTTGGGAAAAAAGTAGCTGTCTGGAGCATGGAACATTCTGATCATTTTGTGCAGTTCCACTAAAATAGAGCTGAGCGTCCCTGTTCCAAAGATATTAAGTGTGATTACGATAATAGAGGACTGTTGATGAAACAATAAACACACAAATAGAAGCCAGTCACCTTTGTAGTCTCTCTTAAGACTAACTAGTTGGAGAAGATTAGGCTCGGAATTGGATGAGGAGGATAGAGCAAAACCAATCTCCCTTTGTGTAGTCGCACTGAAATGTAGAGACGTTGCCCGTGTGACATTTTAGTACAACTGCACAAAATACTCTTAAGAAAAAAGTAATTTGTGCAGTTCACCAAAAGATCGCAATAGCAACGAGGAGAAATGGATAGCCCTGTTTGCAAAAAAGAGGTAGAAAGGAAACAATTACTGGCCAATAACAGTTGATGACACATGCAATGACAAAAAAGAAGCATATTCCTTGTCCTAAGGGAAGATAACAACACAGTTGTGTTTGTCTAAAACGGTGTGAGGACGAGATTGCAATATGGAAAGTACGCCGGATGAGCTATGTTTTGGGCAAAGAACTATGGAAGATCCACATGCAGCGACGTGGAAAGACGGGCAATGGAGCAAGGCTGGAGGGGATACCTGGACGTCGTCGAAATGTAACTAGCTGAGCGGCGGCGGGCGGAATCTTCCCATACTGTGGCAGCGAGCAGGTGGCGTAGGCCCTACCACGCCGGAGCTTGGTCAGAGAGAACGGCGTGTACCACAGATCGGGACGTGCTGCCTCCGCGCCGTCGAACAGAGAAACGATGCACATCCTCCCTTTCCGCCGGCAGACGGGATGCGGCCGGATTAGTGACCAACGGTGAGAGAGAGAGAGAGAAAGAGAGAGAGAGGCCACCGCAGCCTTGTGTGAGATACTCTGAAGAGAGACAAACCAGGCAGGCAGGCTCCATTATATATAGTGGAGCGGACTACCTTTTTCTCCATAAAAATCGTTTTATATTTTGTGTACGTGCCATTGAGCGATATAACTTCATTTAAATATAACGCGCCAACGCATCAAGTCGAACTTTGTTTCATGCACGCATGGTACACGACCTCCGTAGGTAAACAACCGCTACACACATTCAAATTAGCACATGGGCTACCATTTCATATAGAAATGAGCTCCACCGTGTACCCGCACAGGTGTGGCTGGGCACGAAGCATGAGTACATGCACGGTGCACCTTTCTCTTCTTGTTTACGTACACCACCTACGTGGGGTTGTTTGAGGGAGATACAAATGTAGAGAGATATAGTGTGTGGGTTCGTGAGAGTTTTTTTTGGGGGGGGGTCAATCAAAAAATGTAACATATGCAATGTGTGTCAAATAGAGTCCTAGATATATCATATACATAGAGGGGGCGATCCACGAGAAGAGAGTGGAGGTATCATCGGCTTGAGGTGTCCATAGAATCGAAGAGAGGGATCATGTGTGTGTGTGTGCGCGCGCGCGATCGATAAAGAGTGCCATCGAATTTGTGTGTGCCCACGTCAAAGATATAGAGTGGCTGGCCTACTGGAACGTGAGAGGGGACAGGTGCAATTTGTCTCTATGGCATGGATACCTACCTACAGCACTTGACTATCGGTGTGGGGGAGGGGGAGGGAGGCGTAATTAACTATAGTGGTACAATGGCTGGTATATGTGTGGAGGAGGAGAGAGGCCTACCTCATGTATTAAGGGAGATCGATCGACATCCATGCATATGTGTAGGAGAGGAATAAGGTTGGGAGATATACAGAGCTAGAGTGTTGGAGGGGGTGGTAGTGGAGTTACTTCTAACAAATGGTGAGATAGGCTTGCTAGACAAAGGGAGGGCACACCTGCAACATCAATAAGAGAGGGGATGGCTGCCCGTTTGTGCACGTGCGTGTGAGAGACGGGTCAGGAGGTATGCACGAATGATGAGGGGGACGATATGGCTGTGGTAAGCAGACGTACCTACATAGGAAGATCAATCATCCTTTGTCAGAGAAAGGAGAGACATAACTTGTGAGGTACATCGATCGATGGGGGGGGGATAGTTAAAGTCGTCCTAGGTATATGTTGGGAGATCGGTCGGTATACATGCATGTGTGTGTTAGAAGCAAATGAGGCATGGGGAGAAGGATAGAGAGAGAGGGATGCATCTAGGAGGTGGTGCGAGAGGCATACTATATCGAGGGGGAAGGAGTGTGCGAGTACGAGATCGATGAAAAGAGTGGTGGGAGTGAGGCATGGACAATGATAAGAGAATAGGGGAAACTTGTGTTTGCGCTAGGCACACCTGGCTAGAGAGGCATATCGATCGATGTGTGCCATGAAGAAGGAGTTGGGGGGCCTACACACACCGTGGGTGAACGACCTAAAGTGAAAAGACGAATTTGCGTGATGGAGCTAGAGAATGCTGAGGGAGGGTGAGAGGGATGCGGGTGTGTGCATGCACGAGAGAAAGTTAGCACTAGCTACAAAGATAAGAGGATTGTGTGGGTGTAAAAGATGAATAGAGATCATACTTTGTTATAAAAAGCGAATTCGGATATTTGAAAATTTATCATAGTGCTTTAAACCGAGGCATGTGTGAATATATCTAACGGTGATACACATGGTGTGGTTATGAACATGTTATACTACATATAATATATTTTATCTCTACTCTTATAAAAAAAGGAGTTGTTGATGATGGTGTGCCTTCCATCCTGCAATATAGGCCGTCCGATTTATATCTGACGGATAGGAAGGAAACTATGGCAATTTTGAAAAAAGATACCCACACCCCTCTCCAAATTTGCAAATTAGGCCTCCCCTTGATCATGTTGATGTTCTGTGGAACGCATGGGCATCTTGATAGTACTACATATATTATATAGAACATTGATTATAATTTGGGCTAATGTGTGGCTTTTGTAGCTCAGGTCTAAATACTTGTCATAATGTAGAGGGCGGCCGGGGCACTATACTTTGTGTGATAAACATGGTGTACGTATGGAACATGGTTTATATTATGAATATATAGTTAATACATCAAATTTACTATTATTTGGAATCAACATCAAGTGTATTCAAAAAATAGAATTCGAGTTCATGTAGTACACATAGTTCATATCTATCTCTACAGTAATCATGTGTTGTGTTATTATGGTAATGCACGAATGATGGTTGAAGTTGGCAACAATCATGATTGTAGATTCTTATTGAAATAGAGAAACGAATTCAAATTCAGTTCGAATTGCAGGGGTAGTATAGACATTTGGAATGCACTGAAATGTTCGTATGAGTAGGTTACATGCATTATACAACAAGCAAAAAAACTTAATTGGACATAACATGGATTCATACTCCCTCCTTCCATCTATATAGGGCATAATGCGTATTTTAAGATCGCCTTTGACTATTGACAAGATTAATAGTACATGACATGCACAATGTGAAATTATATCATTGAAAGCTCCTTTCACACACCAATTTAACGGTATGCTTTGTGTAAGTTGCATGTCATATATTATTGCTCTAATATTTGGTCAAAGTTAGCATCAAAAAACGCATGAGGCCCTATTTAGATGGAAGGAGGGAGTAGCTTTTAATAGCATTTGTATAGTAAAACGGGGCAAGACTCTCTCTTTGTGTGGTGTCAATAGTTTTATTTTTTTGTTTTCTTTTTGGTTGAGGGAAGTGCGAATTGATTTGGTACGTACAATATTACACTTTAGGCTTGTCCCTAAAATTCAACCCGCGCCTTGTTATATCCCGAAAATTCAGATATCGTGCTCCTAAAACTGGCGCCTTCACAACTCGCGCCTTGCTATGTCAAAATTACAATGCGCGCGAAAACTCCCTCCAGCTGCCAAATCCTGACACGCGAAATCCCCCTTCTAACCCTGAGCCGAAAGGCCTACTAGTTCAAATCGATGGGGGGTACTTTTGTAACACACCCTACATTTTGGACAAGCGCGTCCCTAAGTCATGGTTCACCCCCTCCCATCGCCTCCTTTTCGCCATTCAAAATCCCAGGCTGCCATAACCTCTCCGCTCCAGCCGCGAAACCCCACCCTCCTCCGTCCGCCACCTCACCGCTGCCCAGCCAGAGCCTATTCCCCGACGATGTCGTCCATTGCAAACAGCTCGACGTCCCTCGTCCACCTCCTAGGATGAGGATCTGTCGTCCATCTCATTGTCCATGTGGTTCAGCCGCCCCGTCCTCCACCTCCAAGGAGCTGCTCTGACGATCGCCTCATCTATCATGGCTGCTCCATCCCCACAGGACCGCCTTAACCTGCTCCACCGGAACCGCAACATCCTCACTGACTCTTGGAAGAAGCCGAGGCCTACTCAGCACCACCAAAGGGGCTGTACACTCAACGCATCGCACCTTCTCCTTAACTCGACCTCCTGGCGCCGACGGTGCTTCATACCGCACCCCCATGGAGCGGCTACCTTGAAGCCGGCGCCATGGGCGACATCTCCATGGCAGCTCTCCCCTAGTGCGAGGCCCCTTGGGCAGGGCGTCCATACCAGCCAGATCTGATGCTGCTGCTCCGGCTCTCGCTCAATCGCTCGCTCAACCAGCTGCTGCTGCTTTGGCTCTTGCTCGCTCGCTCGCGCTGCTGCTGCTGCTGCTTGGGCTCTCGCTCGATTGCTCGCTCACCCAGCTGCTCCGGCTCTCGCTCGCTCGCTCGTGCTACTACTACTGCTCTCGCCCTCGCTCGTGCTGCTGCTCTGCTCCGATTTAGCTACACTTCAGACGACTGAATCTACTTTTGGGTCAGTCGATTTTCAGAGGGTGGGGGGCTCGTCGGAGTTAAGGAAGAACCACCCGCAGCAGGGACAGGGGCTCGCCGGAGAGGTACCCCACTATCTATCTTAGGGTTCAGGGTGGGGGGCAGTGGGCTAGAGGGTTGGTCGGGGCGGTGGCGGATCAGCGGTGGGGAGTTGTTTCAGGGTGGCGAGGCGGCGCTGGGGCTGGCGGTTCGGCCGGTGGTGGCCGGAGGCTCAGGGGGGTGCAGGTTGAAGATGAACTGCAGGCCCTCCCTAAACTACATGTCAAGTGCCTCTCTGCTACCATTGCGTTCAGTTTTGACAGTAACATTTAGATTCCACAGTAAATTTCAGTTTCGACAGTTAAGTTCATAGTCAACAGTTTTTACCTCATCTGTTGTAGTCAAGTGGTTTTTGGTGATGTAAATTTTACATATATTTTACATCATCTATTGGAGATGCTATTAGAATCCCACTTGAGAATGACGATGTCTGTCTTGTGCTGCTTCAACCTTGACGTCTTACGTCTCACCGGAGCTGCTCCAACGACAGAACGATCCATCACAACAGAGCAGTGCCCTGGACGCCGTCTACAGATTCCTCAGATCTTCCTCCACACCTCCGACAGCCACCTCTGCCTCAACTGCTTCAGCGACCAACCCAATGATGCTGAGGTCAACACGGCTACAGCAAAGAGGTTGTACACTTGTTGCATCACTTATTACTATACATTCACATAGATCCATTAGGGCTATTTTGGTTCAACGGAAAAACATAGCAATAGGGAATTTTCCAATGGCACTCTACTATTCAATTATTCAGGCATTTTATTGAAAGGAATGAAGCAAAACATTCACTTGGACCTACTTTTCAAAATCCTATGCATGAAAACAAGACCAAGTGCATTAGTGGTAGAATAGCATTCTAACTGTACACGCTTTCATATGGTTTCACTTTATTTTGGCCATGTTTCTTTTCATTCCTCTGCTCTTCCAATTCTTGTAAAGCAAACACCCAAGTTGACAGAAATCCTGTGTTTACAAATGCTCTGTTTACCATGTGCATTCCTATCCTATTCCGGTGTTTTTCCTATCCCTGCGTTTTTAGAATCATGCAAGCCAAATGAGCCCTTATAGAATTACTTCAGTTACAGGTAAGTGTCGAAGGGAACTTTGTCTGGTTTGTCCTGCTCCTGCCGCGACGTCGTCCACCTCACCTGAGCTGCTTCATCGACAGAAGCACCCACCAAACCAGACATCAGGACTCCTGACTGTATTTTGCCGCCTCAGATCTCCTTCCTTTCCGCTGGCACCCACCACAACGGCATCACCATCATCGACTCAGCAGATGAACCTGAGGAGTACACGGGTCCACAAGAGAGGTCACACTCTTTTGTTTCTGCTTATGTTGTGCATTGCTTAAAATTACCTTCTACTTTATCATCTTGTTCACCTCTTGGACTCCAAGTCAGGTCCAAATTAATGTTCAAACTTGAGTTCTAAATTAGTTGTGGGGCACATATCGAGGCAGCAATGAATAGTATCTCTGTTTAATATCTGGTTCACTTAGGGTAAGCCTATGTTGTTCATCTTGGGTGGGAAACAAATAGTAAAGCAATCATCATCTGTCTTTTTTATTAAATTAAAGCAATCATCAGCCTGCTATAATTATTTTTGGATCCATCCACTAGTTGTTACCATCACTCTAAATTTCTGCATGCTCTCCTTACATAATCTCATCATATTTTTCTCGTATGCATGTCAGATATTGTACACTGTCATACTGAACATGTAGAGAAAGAGAGAAGAGTTTTGCACGACAATACAATGTCATGCAGACATCGCTCCATGGTGGGTTCAATGGCAAACCCTCCCCACCCCTCTCCAGATTGTAATCCAGAGGAAGATATCTATTCTGAGGCGGATTCAGACGCCCCTGACAACTCCTATTTACCCCCCAAGGTGTTTGCTCTACCTTGGCATGATGATGTTAGTCATATCATGCATATGTTGGCTTGCAGTGCCTACTTTTGACATCATATATGTCATCTGCTTAGTTTAGACATGTTCTGTAATGCCACATGTCTAGTTTCTATATCATATATGGGAATTATGCAGTCTCATGTCTTTTAGCCAGCCATAATATATGTAAAATGTGCAATGCCATCCTGTTTAACCAGGCATCATATATTTGAATGATATCTTGCCCATCCTTTTCGTCATTACATTTCCATTTGTTGACAATGTTTGTACATTAAACTACTCTTTCTGTGAATCATCCATTTGGGTGGGAGATGGAAAAATCTGGAGTGAAAACAAGGCCTTCAGAGCAGATAGTGCTACATGTCGAAGCAGATCTCTTGTTGGGTCCCGATAGCTCCTCAGAGATGGATTCAGAGACGGATGACCAGTCCTATTCCCCCACTGAGGTGTATGATCTAACTTGGCACGGTTATACTGCTCATATCATGCATACGGTGTCTTGCATTGCATAGTTTAGACATCATATACACAATATTCAGCACCATGTTCTTAGTTCAAACATCATATCGAATGCCCTCTGTTTAGCATATAAATCACATATGTGAATTAAATGATGCAATCCTCATTACTTAGATAACATGTAGGTGAATTATGTCATGCGATCATGTTTAGTTATTCATCATATCTTTAAATTATGTTATGCTATGCTATCCAGTTTAGATAGACATCATATATGTGAAATTATGGCATGCTATCCGTTTTAATTAAACAATATACATGTGAACTATTTCATGCCCTTTTTCCACACTATCTATTTGTCACACCCTAGCTAGTTCATGCATTAGAGTGTTGCATCATGTTTATTCTTTCAACAGAAACCTGAAATGGGGATGTCAGAACCCCCAGCCCCCTCTGAAACCAACTAGGGTTACTAAAAACTTTTTCAATGAACCTGAAATGCCCTTCTAAAATGTCCATCATTTTTGTCTTGGTTCAGAACCTCTGCCAAAAGTGTTGCACAATTTTCTAGGTCATCTTAGGGTCTTTGAATTAAATGATAAATATTTGAATTTGGGCATTTAAAATTATATAAAATATTTCAAATGCTCAAATATTCCTAAACTGAAATGTTTCATGTTGGAAATATTCCAACTTTGGACCAGGAGCAGTTTGGTGATTTTAGGAGTTGCCTAGGTATTTTTAATAATTCAACAAAGTTGCAGAAAAATAGAAAAAGGAAAAAAACAGAAAGGAAGGACTTACCTGGCGCCTGCAACCCGGCCCATCTGCCGGCCCAGCCCAGCGCCGCGCCAGCGAGCTGCTTGCCGGCCAGGCAGGCAGGCAAGGTGCTCGACGACGAGCACCGCATGGGTGCCACGCACCTGCTCGCCGCCTCGCCGCTCCACTCGCCCGGCTAGCGTCGTGGATCAACCCTTCTCTCTCCCTCGAACCCCCCAGACGCCCCCTCTCCTCTCCAGCTCCTCCCCTTCGCGCTCCCCAGCCATGGCCGACGCCACCGCCGCCGCCCCATCGTCGTAGCCGCGCTCCCCGCCGCCCGTGCTCCGTCTCGTGGTGTCTAGGAGCTCCGCCGCCGTCCACTTCGTCGAGCTAACCGAGCCCCGCGTGCTTGTGAGGCCCGAGTCCACCGCACCGACCTCGCCCGAGTTCGCCGTCGCCGGAGATCCCTTTCAATGCCGTCGCCGCATCAGCTCATCCCCGACCCCGCCGGTGGCCTCTACGGGTGCTCTGTGAGCCTAGCTACCCCTCCTACCCTTCCTCTCTCGCCCCCGAGCCGTGTAGCCACCGCACGAAGATCACCCGCACGCACCGCCGCGGATCTCGTCGCCGACGTGCTCCCGGCCATCCTCCGGCCACCTCACGATGTCCAACACACTCACCATGTTGCGTTGAGTCCAACCGTGCACTTCCCGCACCTCACCGCACACCCTAGCCCCGAGTTCGCCTTCACCCGAACTCCGGTGACCGCCTAGGTCGTCGCCGGTGCCAACTCCGGCCACCCCGACCCCAACTGACTCCACCAAGAGCCGCGGCTCGTCGTCAGCTCCACCCCGATGCCCTCCGCGACCCATTTGGTGGCCGGAACGGCCAAAACCACTTTCGCCGCCGCGTCGGGCTCGCCGGCGGCTAAACGCCGGTGCAGCCATTTTGACTTTGACCACGGGTGGGCCCTGGTTGACTCTGTTGAGTCAATGACAGGTGGGGCCCCCTTCTGCTAATTATCCAGATTAGTTTAAACTAAATTAAATTAGTTAATTATCCACTGACACCCTGGACCCACGCGTCAGGTTTGACCTGGACCGGGTCTGTTGACTTGCTGAGGTCAGCATGACCTCATGCTGATGCAGTAAACCTTTTCTGAAATTAAAATAAATCTAAAATGATTTATAAATTCCAGAAATTGTTGCAAACTTCAAAAATTCATATAAATTCAACCGTAGCTCCAAATCAAACAAATTATATATGAAAAATGATCAGAAAAATCCAATCTATCCATCTGTACTAGTTTCATGCATGTTTAAACAAACTAACTTGAGGTTTAGTGCAGAACAAGATAAAACACTTTAAAGGGCCATTTATGAGTTTGAAATTTCAATCTTTGGTTCAAATTGATTCAAACCCATCTGGTTTTAGTTGCATTAGCCCAACACACTCATATTGCCATGTTTCATGCATGCATCATATTGTCGCACATTGTTTGGTGATGGTTGTGTATCGGTGTTCTTTGTGGAAGGTTCTGCCTCCGAGGAGTACCGTGATTACCCTAGCGAAGAACCGTATCTGTGCATCGATCCATCAGGCAAGCAACCAACCATTTGATCATATCAATACAATCCCATGTTCTCGCTCTTGCTCTCTTTTACTGCATTAAGACAACGCGTTTCAAAATGCTGTGTGCTACGGTAGTTGAACCCATTTCCTCTGCATGACCTGTCATTGCCACAATAATTAGATGAAACCCACTAGCATGTGTAGGAATTGATTGAGCCATATGTATGTGTTGTTCCTACCTTGCTATGCCTGCTATGCTTAGAGTCGTGTCAGGTCTGGTTCATCTGGGTGATGGGCTAGAGTGAAATGATCATGTCGGTAATGAGAGTGATGTGGTGAACACGATTTGGTAAAGGATCGATGAGAGGCCATGTAGGAGTACATGGTGGGTTGTTTCATTGAAGCCGACCCTAAGAACTGAGATCTGTATGCGTGATTTAAGATTCAGCTACTACCATGCATTGGGCCCTGAAATATGACCCCGCTCGACTTCTTATTCACCCTAGTCCTCTGTCCAGGAGTTGCAAGTAGTTTCTGGTGTTTGTAGCTTACTGGAAGCCGTGGACAGCGCTGACCCGCGGGGTGGGCTGTGATGCGGTAGGTACGTGGCATGGTGTATCGAATACCCGTTAGGTATCTCGGAAACCCTGTACACATCGTTCGGGGCCGTATGGGAAACCTCGGCCGGACTCCCTGCGGATGGAACCTGGATAGGCGATAAACCTGGACTAGAGACTTAGGTGTTTAGGTAGGTCGTGGTCTACACCCACGTCAGCTTTCGCTTGAAGTCTGCCGAGCACATGTCGTGTGCAGACGCTAAGTGGTGGAAACATGTATGAAGAAGTACACCCCTGCAGGGTTAACATGATCTATTCGAATAGCCGCGTCCGCGGTAAAGGACTACTTGGTTGCTTATACAGTTCATAGACAAGTGAATGGATACTACTAAAAATCTCAAGATAAGCGTGAGTGCCGAGGATGGCTCTTCCGTAGGATGACGGAGGTGGATCCTCGGTGGTGTATTGAAGTGGTGAGTAGTGGACTCGTGTGCGCAAAAACCATTTCAAGTTGGAGTCTCATAGGATAGTTTAGCCAAGAGTCAAAGCTGGCTTGCTGCAATAACCCCACCAACCCTTCTTGATAATGTGCATGTATGTAGGATCTGACGTAAGTCTTGCTGGGTACCTTTGTACTCATGTTGCTATAATTTACATTTTACAGAAGGCGCTGCAACCCCTTCTGATGGGTTCTTCGTAGACGTTGACATCGACGCGTAGACTAAGGCCCAGGTGGTAATCCTGAGCTTGTGAATGTCCACGTAGTATAGCTAGGCTTTCCAAGCCTCTTTTATTTTACTAGTTGTCTGTACTCAGACAAGTTACTTCCGCTGCTGGTTTGTATGACTGTATGACTTGAATGTGGGTCGTGTGACCCGTACTTGTATGTATGTTATGTATGGCTCTCCGAGCTTTTAAATAAAGTACTTGTGTCGTAGATTCATGTTGTGATGCCTTGTTGTATTCGCACATATCGAGCATATTGTGTGTATGATTGAAATGCTTGGTATGTGTGGGATCTGACTATCTAGTTGTTTATCTTTAGTAGCCTCTCTTACCGGGAAATGTCTCCTACTGTTTCCATTGAGCCATGGTAGCTTGCTACTGCTCCGGAACACTTAGGCTGGCCGGCATGTGTCCTTCTTCGTTCCTGTGTCTGTCCCTTCGGGGAAATGTCACGCATTGAGTACCGGAGCCCTGTTAGCCCGCTACAGCCTGGTTTACCGGAGTCCTGCTAGCCCAGTGCTACAGCCCGGACCCACTTGCTGATGACCGACACGTTCGATGCTGGGTCATGGATGCCTGTCCCTGTAAGTCTGTGCCACTTTGGGTTTACGACTAGTCATGTCAGCCCGGGCTCCTTATCATATGGATGCTAGCGACATCATCATATACATGAGCCAAAAGGCGCAAACGGTCCCTGGCAAAGGTAAGGCGACAGCCGTGGGAATACCGTGCGTGAGGCCGCAAAGTGATATGAGGTGTTACAGGCTAGATCGATGTGACATTGAGTCGGGGTCCTGACAGCGTTGGTATCAGAGCCGGACTGCCTGTAGGTTCTCCAAGCCAAACTGGACGATGTTGAGTCTAGAAAAGCTTTAGTTATATGTAGGGGAATTGATTGTGGGATGGTACGTAAGGCTCTTTTTACTTCTTTACCTCATGGCATTCTGATCTGAGTCAGTCCATTCTTCTACCGGGGATTAAGGATTAGGATCTTCTCTCTCTATCAGGTTCACGTGTTACGAATCAGTAGTACCTTATAGGTTTGATGACTACAAGCCTAGTTCAGTTCTACTACCTTGTTATGCTGATAAGTTGGACCCAGAACCATGATATGATATTGTTGAGTGTCTATGCAATTTTTTGATAAATGTCTCAAACCCTTCTTGAGCATTTACAGCCGTTATGTTGTCGAAATTTTGTTAGAAATTCTAATGCCTTTGCATTATGGTTGTGCTTTCAGATGGCCGCTCGCGACCAAAATCAAGTGGTTCGCCTGACCCGATGCATTGGCGTGTCCGGTCATACGGCCATGTTAGTCCGAGTGATGATCGACACGGGTTACCGTTGGTATCCCGAATACACGGTCGAAGAGCAGTTTTGAGATTTTAACCAAAGCCAGTATCTTTGCACCGTCCGGATATTTCCCTCTTATCCTGCTTCTACCGAGGCTCTTCACTGTTCCTATGGGCTCGGTGTTACTATTGAGATGGCTGTGCAAGATGCGGCTTATTCTATGATGACCATCATGCGAGTCAGGACTGGCCTGCTTCGCAACACCGACTTTCGGTATATGCCGGCTTCACTTCCTGGAGCGCACGGTTATCTCCGGGCTATCTATGCTGACCCCAGTCAGGAGGACTCACTAACTCGCACCACTGCTGAGTTGCTCGAGGATAAGGACCGAGAGAATCGGGCCTTGAGAATGGAGCTTTTCAACACCCGCGCTGATCATTGGGCCACTTTGACTCGGTTTGCACCGGCTGTGCAAGCTGGATGCATGGATATGAGAGATCTGTATCTTGTTAGGTCTGCTCTGCCGGACATGATGGATTGGCGTGATGTGGGAGGCATCACCCCACCTCGTGGTCCTTGCAGCCCACCGTTTGTTGGTCCAAGACCTCACCCTAGCCCTTTTGGTCCACAGGCTCCTCAGGACCGTTTGTTTCCGGGTGCTCACGTTGAACTTCCAGGCTATGGAGGAGACTTCTATGAGAACTACTACGGAGATGACTGAGATAGTAGTAGATCCACTAGGTATTGTAATAGTTGTATTTCCACCGTCCTGCGTGACTTGTGGAATATGACTTAGCGTGTAGTAATTCCGGGGGTGAGGAAAAATAATGTATAGGAGCTTGGGATGCCTCCGATGATATGTAATCCTCCTCTCACCGTAGTAGTACTTGTTGGTCTTGTACTAAACCTCGTATGGTGTGTATGAAGATGGAATAAAAGAAGTAGTTTCTGTATCTACCATGTCATACGGATGATCATCTTGCATTATGAGTTGTCCATTACATTCTACATTCTATGTCGGAATCTTGTCATGTTGGACTAAACCATTGTCTTGTTTTTCCTAGGATGGTCAACACCCGCAACAACCCTGCTCCCCCAGAGCAGGCCGAAGGCAGCAGAGTTGGGGATACAAATCTGCCTCACCCTCCCTCTCTGGCAGAAGTTATGCTAGAGGCTGAGAGAAACAAGCGGGAGACCAACCGTTTGTTGGAGCGTATTGAACAGAACACAGCACACCATCAGAGGACTAACTTGGTGTCACTCAGTGATTTCATCAAGTTACATCCACCCACGTTCCACCACTCCGTCGAGCCTCTCGACACTGATGACTGGCTTCGCAGTATTTCTCACAAACTGCGTTCTGTGCTAGTAGCTGAGGCTGACAAGGTCACCTTTGCTGCATATCATCTTGAAGGCCCCGCCAGTCTATGGTGGGAGAATTATGGAGCTATGCGCCCAGCGGACCATGTCACTACTTGGGCTGAATTCAGCGAGGCTTTCCGTGAACATCACATTCCGTAGGGTCTCATGAACCGTAAACGTGAGGAGTTCTGTAGTTTCACTCAAGGTCGACTCTCTGTTGACGCTTACAGCAGGGAGTTTGGTAACCTTGCCCGTTATGCAACGGAGGAAGTTTCTACTGATGCCAAGAAGCAGGCAAGGTTCCGTAAGGGACTTAGTCCTGAGCTTCGCCGTGACCTCCGTCTATATGAGTGCACATCTTTTCAGAAGCTTGTTAACAAAGCCATCAGTGCTAAGACTGGTCAGACTGACTATGAAGCAACACGCAAGCATGGTTGTGACTTGGGTTCCTCATCCGGTGCTGGTCCTCAGAAGGGCCGCGTGTGGGTGCCTAACACTGCCCTGCCACCCAGGTTCACACCGAGGCCATCCTTCCAGGCGCCTCGCCCAGCTCAGCCATATGCACCAGCCAAGCCCTATGGTGGTCCAACCAACAATGCTCCTCCACGTACCAGTTCCGTGACTTGTTTCAAGTGTGGGGAATCAGGCCACTATATGCGCGAGTGTCCCCAAACCAACCCCAACCAGACAGCAAAAACTGTTGGCCGCGGCAAGCCGACAGGGAAAGTGTTCTACGCCAAGCCGGCCACCACTGCCCGTGGCCATGTTAATTGTGTTTCTGCGGAAGAGGCTCAAGAAGATCCCAACGTCGTTCTCGGTACGCTCCTTGTTAATTGCCACCCGGCATCTGTTCTTTTTGATACAGGAGCATCTCATTCATTTATATCCGAGAGCTATGCTTGTCTGCATAACACCACATTCTGTGAGATGCCCACCTCTATGGTAATTCAAACTCCGGGATCCAAATGGCAAACTTCTAGAGTAAGCCATGGAAATGAAATTCAAGTCGACAGAATTGTTTTTCTTGCATCTTTGATAGCCCTCAAATCTTCGGATATTAATATCATCTTGGGTATGGACTGGATGTCAGCCCATCATGCCAAAATTGATTGCTTCTCTAGGACTGTTCAACTCACCCATCCTTCGGGGAAGATAGTCAATGTCTTGACCCGAATAGCCAAGCGACAGTTATATTCTCTTAACGCCAGCCCTTTGCTAGACCTTGAGGACGTTCCGGTAGTCCGTGACTTTCCGGATGTCTTCCTAGAGGAATTGATAGGTGTTCCACCTGACAGAGATGTCGAATTCGTGATAGATCTCATTCCAGGAACTGTCCCGATTTTCAGATGACCCCACAAAATGGCACCTTTTGAACTAGCCGAGCTTAAGAAACAACTCGATGAGTCCTTGAAGAAGGGTTTCATCCGACCTAGTTCATCTCCTTGGGCTTGCCCCGTCCTCTTCGTCAAGAAGAAGGATGGTACGGACCGGATGGTTGTAGATTATCGACCTGTCAACTTGGTCACAATTAAGAACAAGTATCCGCTCCCCAGGATCAACGACCTGTATGATTAGCTCGCTGGATCCTCAGTCTTCTCTAAAATGGATTTGAGGTTGGGCTACCATCAAATCAAAATCAGAAACGGGGACATTCTGAAAATGGCCTTTGTTACTCGTTATGGCCAATACGAGTACACCATCATGTCCTTCGATTTAACCAACGCTCCAGCCACCTGCTCTCGGTTGATGAACTCAATCTTCATGGAGTATTTGGATAAATTCGTCGTGGTTTACCTCGATGATATACTCATCTACTCCAAGAACGAGGAAGAACATGCCGAACACCTAAGGCTAGTGTTGAAGAAACTTCGAGAGCATCGCCTTTATGCCAAATTTTCTAAATGTGAATTCTGGTTGTCAAAAGTGACCTATCTTGGACATGTAATTTCTGGTAAAGGCATTGCTATTAACCCTGAGCGAGTTCAAGCCGTCCTTAATTGGACTCCACCTGAATCGGTCAAGCAAGTTCGGAGTTTCCTTGGCCTAGCGAGCTATTGCCGTCGCTTTGTCGAGAATTTCTCCAAAGTTGCCAAACCTCTAACTGAACTCCTCAAGAAAGATAAAAAGTTCGAGTGGACTCCACAATGTGAGCACAGTTTCCAGGAACTGAAAAGACGTTTAACCTCTGCTCCCGTACTGGTACCACCGGATTTTTCCAAGGATTTTGTTATCTACTGCGATGCCTCGCGACAAGGACTAGGTTGTATTCTCATGCAAGATTGACACGTAATTGCTTATGCCTCACGGCAATTACACCCACATGAGGAAAACTACCCCACTCATGATCTAGAGCTTGCAGCTATAGTCCATGCACTCAAAACATGGCGACATTACCCTCTCGGTAATCGTTGCGAAATCTACACTGATCACCAAAGTCTGAAGTATATATTCACCCAACCGGATTTAAATCTCAGGCAAAGACGTTGGGTCGAGTTGATCACAAATTTCGACTTAGGAATAACTTACACCCCAGGGAAAGCCAACGTCATGGCTGATGCGCTAAGTCGTAAATCTTATTGTAACAACCTGATGTTACAACAAAGTCAACCGCTTCTCCATGAGGAATTTCGGAAGCTTAACCTTCACATTGTTCCTCAAGGATTTCTTTCCACCTTGGTGGCAAAACCTACTCTTATGGATCAAATCATCGCTGCCCAAAAGCGAGATAAGGGAATATCTAAGATCAAGGAGAACATTTCTAGCGGAGGTGCTAGATGTTTCTCCACAAGTGATCATGGTGTTGTGTACTTTGAGAACCGTTTAGTGGTTCCCAAGAACCAGCATCTACGGCAGTTGATCCTTAAGGAGGCTCATGAATCTCCTCTCACCATTCATCCCGGTAGTACCAAGATGTACCAGGACCTACACCAGAGGTTCTGGTGGACTAGGATGAAGAGAGAAATTGCTCAGTATATTGCTAATTGCGACGTCTGCCGTCGTGTAAAAGCAGAGCATCAATGGCCTGCTGGCACCCTTCAACCCCTAGCTATTCCTGAATGGAAATGGGATAAAGTTGGTATGGACTTCATTACCGGTTTTCCCAGGACCAAGAGAGGGAATAACGCTATCTTCGTCGTTATCGACCGTCTTTCCAAAGTGGCCCATTTCTTACCTGTTCGTGAGAGTATAACTGCTAGTCAGTTAGCAGACTTGTACATCTCCCGAATAGTGTCTCTCCATGGTGTTCCTTTGGAAATTAACTCGGATCGAGGAAGTCTTTTCACCTCTCAATTTTGGGAAAGTTTCCAAAATGCTATGGGAACCCGCCTTTCTTTTAGTACCGCTTTCCACCCTCAATCAAGTGGCCAAGTGGAACGCTTCAACCAGATTCTAGAAGACATGCTTCGAGCTTCTGTTATCTCATTCGGAATGGAGTGGGAGAAATGCCTTCCATTTGCCGAATTTGCTTATAACAACAGCTATTAATCCAGCTTGGGCAAAGCCCCTTTTGAAGTTCTCTATGGACGAAGGTGTCGAACGCCTCTTAACTGGTCAGAAACTGGGGAAAGACAATTCTTTGGCCCGGATATGATTCAGGAACGAGAAGAGCAAGTTCGCATCGTTCATGAAAAGTTGAAAACAGCCCAATCTCGTCAAAAGAGTCAATATGACCGAAAACATAAGGCTATGACTTTTGAGGTTGAAAAGAAGGCCTACCTTCGGGTTACTCCTCTGAAGGGAACCCATCGCTTCGGTATCAAGGGCAAATTGGCTCCTCGTTACATTGGACCTTTTCGCATTCTCGCAAAACAAGGAGAAGTTGCCTACCAATTGGAACTACCTCCGCATCTCTCCAGAGTCCACGATGTCTTCCACGTTTCTCAACTCAGGCGTTGCTTCTCGGATCCTATCCGTGGAGTAGACCACTAAACGCTTGATCTCCAAGATAATCTCACGTATCGAGAGTACCCCGTTCGTATCCTCGATCAAGCTGAGCGTACCACTCGATGTCATAATATCAAGTTTCTCAAGGTTCAATGGTCGCACCATTCTGAGAATGAAGCAACTTGGGAAAGGGAGGATCGTCTTCGACTCGAGTATCCCGCCTTCTTCCCGGAGGAACCCAAATCTCGGGTCGAGATTCTTTTGAGTGGGGGTGAGTTGTCACACCCTAGCTAGTTCATGCATTAGAGTGTTGCATCATATTTATTCTTTCAATAGAAACCTGAAATGGGGATGTCAGAACCCCCAGCCCCCTCTGAAACCAACTAGGGTTTACTAAAAACTTTTTCAATGAACCTGAAATGCCCTTCTAAAATGTCCATCATTTTTGTCTTGGTTCAGAACCTCTGCCAAAAGTGTTGCACAATTTTCTAGGTCATCTTAGGGTCTTTGAATTAAATGATAAATATTTGAATTTGGGCATTTAAAATTATATAAAATATTTCAAATCCTCAAATATTCCTAAACTGAAATGTTTCACGTTGGAAATATTCCAACTTTGGACCAGGAGCAGTTTGGTGATTTTAGGAGTTGCCTAGGTATTTTTAATAATTCAACAAAGTTGCAGAAAAATAGAAAAAGGAAAAAAACAGAAAGGAAGGACTTACCTGGCGCCTGCAACCCGGCCCACCTGCTAGCCTAGCCCAGCGCCGCGCCAGCGAGCTGCTTGCCGGCCAGGCAGGCAGGCAAGGTGCTCGACGGTGAGCACCGCATGGGTGCCACGCACCTGCTCGCCGCCTCGCCGCTCCACTCGCCCGACTAACGTCGTGGATCGACCCCTCTCTCTCCCCCGAACCCCCCAGACGCCCCTCTCCTCTCCAGCTCCTCCCCCTCGCGCTCCCCAACCATGGCCGACGCCACCGCCGCCGCCCCATCGTCGTAGCCGCACTCCCCGCCGCCCGTGCTCTATCTCGTGGTGTCCAGGAGCTCCGCCGCCGTCCACTTGGTCGAGCTAACCGAGCCCCGCGTGCTCGTGAGGCCCGAGTCCACCGCACCGACCTCGCCCGAGTTCGCCGTCGTCGGAGATCCCTTTCAACGCCGTCGCCACATCAGCTCGTCCCCGACCCCGCCGGTGGCCTCTAAGGGTGCTCTGTGAGCCTAGCTACCCCTCCTACCCTTCCTCTCTCGCCCCCGAGCCGTGTAGCCACCGCACGAAGATCACCCGCACGCACCGCCGCGGATCTCGTCGCCGACGTGCTCCCGGCCATCCTCCGGCCACCTCACGGTGTCCAACACACTCACCACGTTGCGTTAAGTCCAACCGTGCACCTCCCGCACCTCACCACACACCCTAGCCCCGAGTTCGCCTTCACCCGAACTCCGGTGACCGCCTAGGTCATCGCCGGCGCCAACTCCGGCCACCCCGACCCCAACTGACTCCACCAAGAGCCGCGGCTCGTCCTCAGCTCCACCCCGATGCCCTCCGCGACCCATTTGGTGGCCGGAACGGCCAAAACCACTTCCGCCGCCGCGTCGGGCTCGCTGGCGGCTAAACGCCGGTGCAGCCATTTTGACTTTGATCACGGGTGGGCCCTGGTTGACTCTGTTGAGTCAATGACAGGTGGGGCCCCCTTCTGCTAATTATCCAGATTAGTTTAAACTAAATTAAATTAGTTAATTATCCACTGACACCCTGGACCCACGCGTCAGGTTTGACCTGGACCGGGTCTGTTGACTTGCTGAGGTCAGCATGACCTCATGCTGACGCAGTAAACCTTTTCTGAAACTAAAATAAATCTAAAATGATTTATAAATTCCAGAAATTGTTGCAAACTTCAAAAATTCATATAAATTCAACCGTAGCTCCAAATCAAACAAATTATATATGAAAAATGATCAGAAAAATCCAATCTATCCATCTGTACTAGTTTCATGCATGTTTAAACAAACTAACTTGAGGTTTAGTGCAGAACAAGATAAAACACTTTAAAGGGCCATTTATGAGTTTGAAATTTGAATCTTTGGTTCAAATTGATTCAAACCCATCTGGTTTTAGTTGCATTAGCCCAACACACTCATATTGCCATGTTTCATGCATGCATCATATTGTCGCACATTGTTTCGTGATGGTTGTGTATCGGTGTTCTTTGCGGCAGGTTCTGCCTCCGAGGAGTACCGTGATTACCCTAGCGAAGAACCGTATCCGTGCATCGATCCATCAGGCGAGCAACCAACCATTTGATCATATCAATACAATCCCATGTTCTCGCTCTTGCTCTCTTTTACTGCATTAAGACAACGCGTTTCAAAATGCTGTGTGCTACGGTAGTTGAACCCATTTCCTCTGCATGACCTGTCATTGCCACAGTAATTAGATGAAACCCACTAGCATGTGTAGGAATTGATTGAGCCATATGTATGTGTTGTTCCTACCTTGCTATGCCTGCTATGCTTAGAGTCGTGTCAGGTCTGGTTCATCTGGGTGATGGGCTAGAGTGAAATGATCATGTCGGTAATGAGAGTGATGTGGTGAACACGATTTGGTAAAGGATCGATGAGAGGCCATGTAGGAGTACATGGTGGGTTGTTTCATTGAAGCCGACCCTAAGAACTGAGATCTGTATGCGTGATTTAAGATTCAGCTACTACCATGCATTGGGCCCTGAAATATGACCCCGCTCGACTTCTTATTCACCCTAGTCCTCTGTCCAGGAGTTGCAAGTAGTTTCTGGTGTTTGTAGCTTACTGGAGGCCGTGGACAGCGCTGTCCCGCGGGGTGGGCTGTGATGCGGTAGGTACGTGGCACGGTGTATCGAATACCCGTTAGGTATCTCGGAAACCCTATACACATCGTTCGGGGCCGTATGGGAAACCTCGGCCGGACTCCCTGCGGATGGAACCTGGATAGGCGATAAACCTGGACTAGAGACTTAGGTGTTTAGGTAGGTTGTGGTCTACACCCACGTCGGCTTTCGCTTGAAGTCTGCCGAGCACATGTCGTGTGCAGACGCTAAGTGGTGGAAACATGTATGAATAAGTACACCCCTGCAGGGTTAACATGATCTATTCGAATAGCCGCATCCGTGGTAAAGGACTACTTGGTTGCTTATACAGTTCATAGACAAGTGAATGGATACTACTAAAAATCTCAAGATAAGCGTGAGTGCCGAGGATGGCTCTTCCGTAGGATGACGGAGGTGGATCCTCGGTGGTGTATTGAAGTGGTGAGTATAGCTAGGCTTTCCAAGCCTCTTTTATTTTACTAGTTGTCTGTACTCAGACAAGTTACTTCCGCTGCTGGTTTGTATGACTGTATGACTTGAATGTGGGTCGTGTGACCCGTACTTGTATGTATGTTATGTATGGCTCTCTAAGCTTTTAAATAAAGTACTTGTGTCGTAGAGTCATGTTGTGATGCCTTGTTGTATTTGCACATATCGAGCATATTGTGTGTATGATTGAAATGCTTGGTATGTGTGGGATCTGACTATCTAGTTGTTTATCTTTAGTAGCCTCTCTTACCGGGAAATGTCTCCTAGTGTTTCCATTGAGCCATGGTAGCTTGCTACTGCTCCGGAACACTTAGGCTGGGCGGCGTGTGTCCTTCTTTGTTCATGTGTCTGTTCCTTCGGGGAAATGTCACGCATTGAGTACCGGAGCCCTGTTAGCCCGCTACAGCCCGGTTTACTAGAGTCCTTCTAGCCCAGTGCTATAGCCCGGACCCACTTGCTGATGACCGACACGTTCGATGCTGGGTCATGGATGCCTGTCCCTGTATGTCTCTGCCACTTTGGGTTTACGACTAGTCATGTCAGCCCGGGCTCCTTATCATATGGATGCTAGCGACATCATCATATACGTGAGCCAAAAGGCGCAAACGGTCCCGGGCAAAGGTAAGGCGACACCCGTGGGAATACCGTGCGTGAGGCCACAAAGTGATATGAGGTGTTACAAGCTAGATCGATGTGACATTGAGTCGGGTCCTGACACTATTGCATCTGTCTCTCATACAATGTATGTACATTCAACTATGTTTCCTGTTTATCAGCCATTTGAATTGGAGCGGGTGATGCCAGTATCTAGCGGACTAAAAACACGGTCTTCAAATAAAACAGTGCTACCTCTTGGTGGAGATAGCACCCCGGTTGTACTTGCACAAGAACCAGCGCTACCACACATAACCCAAACTCTCGCAGATTGTACCCCTACTGCGATGGACAGAGAACCAGCTTCACCCAATCTAACCCCAACCCCACCCGATTGTAACCTAGTTCCTGTTGACACAACACCATCTCCACCATAGAGCTCCCAAACAAGAGCAGTTAGTAAGGCAGCTCCAGTGCCCAAAGGGCCAGTACTATCACGGTGAACCCCAACTCCACCAGTTAGTACGCCTATTCCTATGGAGGAAGCACAACCAGCTAGTCGTAGTTTAGTATCTATCGCATTTGATGTTGTTAAATTGTATGTGCGTATCTTCCCATCTTGGAAATATTATACTGAAGATGAAGGAAAATGCCAGTTGCAGGTGTTTGTGCAGGAGTTATGTGTAAGTAATGTTATTCATGGCAATTACTTTGCTTCGTCCCATACATCCTACCTCCATGATGGTTATAATACAGCAAATTTTCCCATTTTTCTCTATAGAGAAGGACCGCTTTGGAAACTCGGGATGAGGTAACCTGTGCTAATACCTCTGCTATCTTCAAGAATGCTTGGTGGCAGTACCGGAATTACCTTAAGAAAACGTACTTCACCTGCAAAGAAACTCATGAAATGCCCTTACATTCTCCTGAGACACATTTACTGGATGATGGCTGGGAACGCCTTGTTCTGTACTGGTCCCGAACCAAGAATATGGTAAGGTCTATGAGCTCATTTTCTATTTTTAAGTATTATATTCTTGCATCTTACTGTACTCTTTTCATGTAGATAAAGTGCCTAAACTTGAAGAACAATTGTTCTAATTTAAGATTCCATTGCTATCATAGTTCAAAAAAGCGCTTGGCGTTAATTGTGCATTTTGCCACCGCCTTGCGCTTTACTGAGCAAAGCGCATGCTTATGCGCAGTTATGCATAGATTAAGCGTAGTTATGCGCAATGCGTTTTGCCAACGCCTAGAGCCTAGGCGCGCTTAAGCGCTCGCTTAGGCGCGCCTTTTTTAACTATGATTGCTTTGCTCTTGTATCACTATATTTACTCATACAAACTTATTTTTAAATTGAAGGATCCAATCGAAACTCCAATGGCACAACAGGTATGTTCACGCATGTTTCTTTAACAGGTTTGCTCTTATCAATAGCTCTTTTGATTTCAATTTCAATTGTGTATACAGTTGACTTTCATATCATGCACATTACTAGCATCACAACAGAGCCAATAGTGTTGTTGTACATGTAGACCTGTGGTACCCATCTGAAATATTGTTGTGCCGTGTAGTTTCCCACGCTTTGTATTCTTTCACTGCTGCTTTGTCTTGAACTGATATGATTTGAACAGTGTCTCTATTTTGATTTGGCAAGACAATGAAGTGACCATAGGACATAGATATATGTTTGTTTGATGATTTTATTATGTACTAGTACTTGGCAATAGAAGACTTGGTTTTAATCCTGTCCACCTTACTAACGAACTGGTACATCAAAATGAGTTTCATATACTAGTACATGCTAAACTTGTTATGTGTCTGCTTGTTTCTTCTTTTAGAATGCTGACAAAATATTGGGGAAGAGTGCCTTATTAAGCAATGGTAAAGGAAGTAATGCAAATAAGGTTCAGGATAGTGACACATCCTTGTTGGTCTCCAACAAAGCTGATAAAATAGCTAAGGAAGACTATCTTGAAGACAGCGAGACAACCCGAAAGTCCTGTCTTGGTTTAGTGTTCGAGTTACTGGCCACTACCGCTTGCACAAGCTATTCAAACTCACCATCTGAATCAGTTTGGTTTTTTGAGTCTCAACTACAAGCTGAAAGACATCGATCAGCTGTGCTGCGACAAGAAGCGGAAGGACTGCGGAAGTCCATGGAGTATTCAGATGCATACTTTCTGGTGCAACAGCAAGCGTTGGAGGATTTTAGCGCCAAACAAGACAAAGCTAATAAGCTTGCTAAGCTTATTGCCAACATGGTGGATACCCAGGATAACGTTTCTTGAGCTCTTCTGAAGTTGTTTCAGTTATGCTCTTGTTTTGCTGCCACGTTTATTTGCACTGGTGGCCAATTTTGATGGCCAGTGTATGTAATATGCTGCTTTGTTCCCTATATTTGCACTGGTGGCGAACTTTGATGCCCAGTGGATGTAATATGTGTAATAGCGGTAATAGGCTAGCATTAATTGCTTGCTTATTTATTTTCCTATTTTCTTGTTTAGTTGTTTTCTTGTAGTCACTGCAGTTCTTTTTCTGTATTTTTCTAGTGGCCACAATAAACTATTTTTGGTAACTAGGCCAAAATAATCATGGCAACACACGGACTGTTGTAACCATGGGCCTCCTGCGGGCCGTTTGATCCATGGGCCTTCTACGGGCCGTAGGATCCATTGGCCTTGTACATGGGCCGTAGGATCCATGGGCCTTCAACGGGCCGTAGGATCCATGGGCCTTCTAGAGTCGTACGATCCATGGGCCTTCTACCGGCCGTATGATCCATGGGCCTTCTACCGGCCGTACGAACCATGGGCCTTTTATGGGTCGTAGGATCCATGGACCTTCTATGGGGTGTATCATCATTTCACCAATCGTGGGCCGCACTCACTACAAAAAAAGACACATCCGTGACATTTTGGGCCGAACGAAAAAAATTTCTGTCATACATATGACGATAATTGTGACAAAACCAGGTATCATCATAGATGTGGTGGGCTCCTACTTCTATGACAAAAAATCATGACAAAAAATGGGCTTTTCATCCTGGGCAGGCCGGAGACACAGCTGCATGACATTCTTTGGGCCGTCCATGACGGAAAAAACCGTGGTAGAAGGGAGGGCGAGGAAAATTTCGGGGAGTTCCCGGTTACGGTGGGTGGTCGGGGGCCGAGCGATGCGCGTTGCTCTCGTACACGTACGCGCATGTGTGCGAGGCGTTGGCTCTAACTGAACCCGAGCGAGGCGTTGGGCTCTAACTGAACCCGAGCGATTGCACTGCAGGCTACGCGTTACTGAACCCGAGCGATTGATTCCTTTGCTACTGCTGCTAACTGAAGCCGATCGATGCTGCCTCTCTGGATGAACAGTGAGCATTGTGGGGGGGGGGGTTGGATGAACAGTGAGTAGTGGGAGTGGATGAACAGGACCTGTGGCGTTGCCTCTGGATGAACATGACCCTTATCGATCGAGCCGGTTGGGGCTGGATGAATAGGACCCCATGGAGGACTGGATGAACAGGATGACCTTGTGGAGGGCTGGATGAACAGTAGACGGTGGAGGGGTGGATGAACAGTAGCCCCGTGGGGGAGTGGTTGAACAGGAGCCCGTGGAGAGGGGTGGTTGAACAGTAGCCGGTGGAGTAGTGCACGGTGGAGGCTGGATGAACAGTAGCCCATGGATGAACAGTCGCAGGTCGAGGCTGGAGGAGGTCGACGGTGGATGAACAGTAGCCCGTGGAGGCTGGAGGAGGTCGACGGTGGAGATGAACAGTATCCCGTGGAGTCCCGTTTTGCGGTACGCCACACCCCTCCCGATGAATAGGACCTCCGTTTCGATTGTAGCGCTCCAACACAAGTCCATTTCATCCATTTTGCGGTACGCCACACCCCTCCTGATCAACAGGACCCCCGTTTCGACCGTAGGAGGTTCGTTTCCTCCGTTTTGCAGTACGCCAGACCCCTCCCGATGAACAGGATCCCGTTTCGAACGTGGCCGGTCGAACACAAGGCCGATTCCTCTGTTCTGCGGTACGCTAGGCCTCGTTTCCATCGCATGTTCCGTCAAAGCCCTCCCGATGAACACGACCACGCATTCCGTTTCGACCCAGTCGGTTGGCTCCCCATGAACACGACGACGATGCTGTTTCTCCATTCTGGCCTAGCCAATGTACATGAGCCCTGGACGTACATATATATGCGTGAGTAGGCATTCGAGACCCCACCTGTATGTACAAATACGTGGCCGTATTTTCTTTCTTACGCACTGGCCGTTGTACGTACGTGTACATGCTACGTGTGCGCCTCTACTACGACACGTGCGCGCCTCTACATCCACCAGTATGTACATACACATTCGCAACCAGAATGACAATGCTACGTACGCTTCGACCAGGTGGGTCCCGACTGTCAGGCAATTCCTTGCGTGCGAAGATATAGCTGGTGGGTCCCAGCAGTCGGGGGGCGAATCGTTTTGTTTTTCTTGCCTGGACGCACTTCCTTGCGTACGAAGGTGTAGCTGGTGGATCCCAGCAATTAGGGGGGAAACATTTGTTTCGCAAAATATAGTGGCCCGTCCGGTGTGTCCCTGCTATCAGGTGGAGGAATAATTATTTTACGCGTAATAAGGAGGCACTTCCTTGCGGCCGTCGTGGACCCAGTTGTCAGCCTCTCCATGCACAGTACTCTTCCGATGGAAGTCGGTCGTTGACCACATTGACCACGCCGCGCCGAGAGCACCATAGCGGTGGACGACGGTGAGGCCTTGGAAGGGGACGACGTGGAGCCAAGGAAGACACAGCAGTGGATGCCCATGCAAAGAGAACTACGAGGGTTCACTGGTTCGGCTGTGGTGTGAGGCTACCGTCGCCGCAGAATAATAGGGGGTGTGGGTGAGTAGAGGGATGGCCTGGCCAGCAGTGGGAGTAGTAGGGGGCTGTGAGGCCTCCGCGGCATCACAGCCGTCCACGGGAGGCAGGAGCATGCGGCACGACCGACACTACTTTGGGCGGCTGGAGCACGAAGACCAGAGGTTGAAGAAGCACTACGACCGTTGGACGGACATCGGACGGTCACTGGAGCTAGAATCGTTCATATTGACTAAATTGGCAAAGCCCTCCGTCCCCGTAAACTTAGTAGGCCCACAAGTCAGCCTCCCACCAAGGTGAGTCCCAGCTAGCAGGGGGAGTATTCATTTTTTTGTGCGTAATAAGGAGGCAATTCCGGTGGGTCCGAGCTGACAGAGGGGGGGAACGTTTTTTTCGCGAAATACATAGACCCTTCCGGTGGGTCCCAGCTAACAGGTGGAGGAATCATTATTTTGCGAGTAATAAGGAGGCATTCTCCTGTATGGCCCCCTACTGTCAGCCTCTTCCGATGGTTGTTGTTTGTTGACCATGTTGACCTTGCCGCGCCGAGAGCACAAACACGGTGGACGAGGGCGAGGCCGAGGAAGAGAACCACCCTGAGCCGGCGAAGCCAACGCGGCAGATGCCAATGCTGAGGGGAGAACGAGTGCTGACGTCGCTGGAAATAACAGGATGTGTGGGTGGTTAGAGGGATGGCTTGGCGGCAGCACAGCCAGCCACGGGAGGAGGGAGCTGGCAGTCCTGCCGGCGCTGGTTTGGGCGGCTGGAGCAGGAAGATTAGAGATTGAAGAAGCACAGCGGCCATTGGATGGACATCCAACAGTCACTACCGTGTGTTGACTAAGTTGAGAAAGCCTTGCGTATGTGTCAAAAAAAATTAGGACAACGTCATCGTCAACCTAGTAGGCCCAGAAGTCAGCCTCCAAATCTGTGGAAAATAGCATACAGCCCATTAGCCATTATTTTCATTAATTTACAGCCCATTTGCTAATTCTTAAGGATATTTGAAGCACATCTTCTTTTTATTAGCATTACAAACCATATATTCTGGGCACTGCTAAAAAATTCAACGAAATTTTGCATATTTCGGTGGGGTCCGAACTCTTTTAATCATGAAATTTCGAGTCACGTTAAAAATAATTTTCAAAAAATTATATCAAAATAAAATTCAAAAAACAATTCTCCGCAAAAAAATGAATGAAATTTAGAATCTTAACTAGCAAAATGCTCGCTCGTTGCACGGAACATGAAGATGCATTTGCATGAGTAGTTTATCTTGTGGGAGAAAATATGATATTTTTAATGTAATTACCAGTTGGCTTTGGTTTTTGTAAGAGTATAGAGTAGAGAAATCCTGAAAAAATGATATTTTAATACAATTTCCGGCTGGCTTTGGTTTAAAAATTTACAGCCCATTTCTTACAACTTATAGCCCATTTTCTAGGGAAGCCCATTTCTTACTACTTACATCCCTCCTCGTCTTGAAAGATTTGCAGCCCAGCAGGGCTGAGAAAAGCAAGTAGGCCTCGGTTTTGGTATTCTCCAAAAAAAGAACTGGGCTAGCCAATTCCAGAAAGAAAAAATATATCAACTGGGCTTGTCATGTGCTTAATAAAAGCGTAAGCGTGGGCTAGACGGGCCACAACCCCCGTACAGCGCGCAGTTGAGCTCCGTCTCTGAAACTGAAAAACAACTGGGCGAGCTATTGGATCCCTGGTGTTATCCGCTCATTGTGTAATTTTCTCGTTTATTGACTACATTGACAATGGCGTGGAACCTAGTTCTCAAACAATTAGGAGGATGTTTTTTTGGCTTGTAATAACGAGGCACCTGCTTGCGAAATGCAATGACCCTAGTGGGTCCCTACTGTCAGCCTCTCCTCGTAAAGTCATCTCCTGATTCCTCTTGGTTGTTGACCATGTTGACAACGCCAGATGGCGGCGGGCACAGCGAGCTAACCGAGGCGGAGAACGACGGCAAGGCCTCAGACGGGAACGAACAGCGGCCATGGAAGATGCGGTAGTGTAGTGGCAGGTGGAGGGGAGTACGAGGGCAACAACATGGAAGTCAAGCATACAAATGGTACAAAAAGCCCAAGGATTAATTGTTCATCAAATTTTTAGACAAAACCCAGATTGAACATGACAGTAACATCTAACCCAACCACTCTTTTTTGCAGTCACAAACAAATGGATCAGTCTAATCCATAAAATCAACATCCTGTGCAAAACAATTTATTTCAGGATGTCTACAACTTATTGTAAATAGAAGCTGAGCACGTTTAGAAGCCCATTTGTCCACCTGAAACTTCTTTTTTTGCTGTTCAACATGTTCGTACGTGAGAAATCTCTTGCTGTAAAAATTAAGCCTCATGGACAATAGTAACCTCGCATTCAACAGGAAGAATGTGACAAAGCTTCTGTTTGCCTGGTTGGATGCGTATCGTCCCATCGTTATTGTCCTCAAACGAATGTCATGAGAAGAGAAATTCTTCCTGCCTAAGTAGACATGAAGATTGAAAACAGTTAAGGTCTGAAAAAAGAGTATGTCGAAAGAACGACAGCTGAACAAATAATTCTAGTATAATATATACGGGCTTTCAATGTGCATGAAATCATCACCTCTATGTATAAATTCTCCAGAGATCGAAAGCACCGCAGCAAGCCAATAATTATGTCCAGATCAAAACTATACATTCTGATATATATGATCTTGACAGAATCCAGCAGCATTGATAGGCTATCAATGGACGAACTCTTCATTGAGCATGTAACATAATATTAGTACCGAAAGTGTACTCCAAGATGATATAAAACTTATGCGCACAAATGGAAAATGCAGCATATGATTACAAATGCGTAGATGATAATATATGGTACCTGAAAAAGTGAGGAGCCAATCACCCACTCCATGTCATTATTAAACGGGTCACGAATTACACCCAAGGTCTCCAGTTTGGACACAGAGACGACAGTTATTTCTGAAGGTGTATAACAATTATGTAGGAGCAACCTTTCAAGTGAAGGGGCATCTTCGATGATGAGCTGCTGTCCTTTAAAACAAATTCCAATGCTTTTAAGGTGAGGCGACTTTATTTGGAGACAACTGATACCGATTTCTATTCCCAAAACAATCAACAAGTTCTCCAGGGCAGGGCAACTGGAGTGGATGATGCTGTGCAATGAGGCCTCCGACAGCTAAACCACCACAAGTGAAAGTGTTTTTAGCAGTGGGAGTCAAAGCATTTGTACCAAATCATCTGGTAGATGGCACCGGGCAAAGGTGGCGGTGTGGAGAGAGGAGGAAAACCGCGAGATGGACAACGGTGGTGTGGGCACGGATTCTTGGTATGTTTGTGGTATGAAACTTTCGTGGTAATGGTAGAACTCAAATTGCTGGATTTTTCCGAATTCAGGGGATGTCAGCCAAGCGCCCACCTTGCCGGTTATGGACAGTAGGTAGCTTGTCAGGATGCAGAGGCATTGAACAGGGCCCTGCTGGTGAGAAGAGACGATGGTTCTGCGGAGATCAAATTCAGGAAGGACAGATATCTGCCGACAGTCGAGATTGAGGGGCGCCATGCGCCATAGAGGGCGCCACTGAGTTGAGAGGACTTGTGTGCGGCAGCAATCCTTGGTGGGGAGAAGCGAGATGATCTCCTCAAGGATGACGCCCGGGAGATCGTTGATGCTGTCCACCGGAGATTC